>NC_037685.1:1463004-1493949 GCF_003255815.1 Theropithecus gelada | reverse complement strand
TTTTGCAGCCATGTAGCAGAAGCCACACTTACCTAGTGAAAGGTGAGTTCAGGCTCTGCCTTGGGCATATATATCGTATAGCTTTATACTATCAGAGGAATGAAGAACACTCTTCAGATTTCAAAATATCAGTTATCAAATGAATTTTAGTCATATTACTAGGATGTTGGATAAATTAAGAATAAAACACTTGTGTTTATTCATAGCTGTGTAAAAGCATAAATCACAAGAGAGTTAACTTTTGTTATTAACTTAGGTGGTATATTTGTGATATATGTTATTGTTATAGACTAAATGTTTTTTTCTCCTCAAATTCATATGTTAAAGCCTTAAGAAGCAGTGTGATGGTATTTAGAGATGGGGCTATTGGGATGTAATTTGGTTAATATGAGGTCATGAGGGCAGGTCTCTCATGAGGGAATTAATATCCTTTTAAGGACAGGAGGAGATCAGAATTCTCTTTCTAGAATGTGAGGACACAGTGCAAAAGAACCAATTTTCCAGCAAGAAAGAGGCATTCACCATAAACTCTCTGTTGTTTCAACCACCCAGTCTATGGCAAATTGTTATAGCAGCTTAAGTTGATTAAGACAATTACTTTAAGGTAAATAAATTTATTGAGTGTTGATATAGTTTAGATCTGTGTCCCCACCAAATCTCGTGTCATATTTTAATCTCAAATGTTGGAGATGGGGCCTGGTGGGAGGTGATTGGATCATGGGGGCAGGTTTCTCATGAATGGTTTGGCACTATCCTACTTGGTATTGTTCTTGCAATGGTGAGTGAGTTCTTATGAGATCAGGTTGCTGTAAATGTGTGTATCACCTACCCCTAGCTCTTTCTTGGATCTTCCTGAGCCAAGTGAGTAACCTGGCCTTTGCCTTCCGCTATAAGTAGAAACTTCCTGAGGCTTCTCCAGAAGCTGAGCAGATGCCAGCATTATGCTTCCTATACAGCATGCAGAACCATGAGCCAATTAAACCTCTTTTCTTATAAAGTACCCAGTCTCAGGCATTTCTGTATACCAATGTGAGACAAACTAATACAGAAAATTGATACCAATGAGTGGAGTGTTGTAATAATACTGGAAATGTAGAAGTAGCTTTGGAATGGGGTAACAGGCAGAGGTTTGAAGAGTTTGGAAGGTTCAAAAGACAAGAAGGTTAAGGAAAGTTTGAAACATTCTAGAGATTGGTCAAATGATTGTGACCAAAATGGTGATAGTGATATGGACAGTGAAGTCCAGACTGATGAGTTCTAAGAGGGGAATGAGGAATTCATTGGCAACTGGGACAAAGGTCACTTTTATTATGCCTTAGCAAAAGAAATTTCTGAGCAACAAAAACGTTCAAGAAGTAGCCAGACTGCTTGTAAGAGTGTATTATATGCATGAACAAACAAATGACCTGAAATTGGAAATTATATTTAAAAGGGAAGAGCCTAAAAGCTTGAAAAATTTGTAGCCTGGCCATGTGGTAGAAAAGAAAAGCCCATTTTCAGGAGAGGAATTCAAGCATACTGTAGAAATTTATATAAGTAAAGAGGAGCAAAATGCTAATAGCCAAGGCAATAAAGAAAATGATTTAAAGGCAGAGACCTTTGCAGCCCCTCCCATTACAGACTCTGAGGCTTAGGAGGACTGAATGATTTCATGGGCCAGACCCATTGCCCCTTTGCCCTGTGCAGACTTAGGACATGATTTCCTGCATCCTAGCCACTCCAGCTCCAGAAGTGGCTCGAAAGCACCCACATATATCTCAAGCTGCTGTTTCAGATGGTGAACACCTTGAGCTTTGATGGCTTCCATGTGGTGTTAAGCCTGCAGGTGTGCAGAGTTCATGAGTGAGGCTAGGGAGCCTTCACCTGGATTTTAGATGTATAGAAAGCCTAGATGTCCAGACAGAAGCCTGCTACAAGGGTAGAGCCTTCATGGAGAACCACCACTAGGGCAAAGTGGAGAGGAAATGTGGGATTGGATCTTTCACACAGTCTCCACTGAGTCACTGTCTAGTGGAGCTGTTAGAAGAGGGCTACCATTCTCCAGATTTCAGAATGGTAGATCCATCAACAGCTTGTGCCATGTGCCTGGAAAAGTCACAGGTACTCAATGCCAGCCTGTGACAGCAGCCTCAGAGGCTGAAGCCTGCAAAGCCACAGGAGCGGAGCTACTCATGGCTTTGGAAGCCCACCCCTCAGACCAGTGTACCCTGGGTGTTGAACATGGAGTCAAAAAAGATTACTTTGGAGCTTTAAGATTTAATCATTGCCATTCTGGATTTTGGGGGTTCTGCATGGAGTCTGTAGCCCCTTTCTTGTGGCAAATTTGTCCCTTGTGAAATGAGAATCTTTACCCAATGCTTGTACCCCCATTGAATCTTGGACGTAAAGAACTTGTTTTGATTTTATAGGCTCATAGACATAAGGAACTTATCTCTAGATGAGATGTGGGACCTTGGAATTTTGAGTTAATGCTGAAATGAGTTAAGATTTTGGGGGAATATTGAGAGGAGATTACTGTATTTTGCAATGTGAGAAGGACATGAGATTTAGGAGGGATCAGAGGTAGAAAGATATGGTTTGATGTATGTGACTAACAAATCTCATGTCAAATTGTAATCCCCAATGTTGGAGGTGGAGCTTGGTGGGAGGTGATTGGATCATGAGGGTGGATTTCTTATGAATGGTTTAGCCCCATACCACTTGCTACTGTCCTCATGATAATGTGTGAGTTCTTGTGAGATTCCATTGTTTAAAAGTGTTTATCACCTTCCCCTTCACTCTCTCTTGCTATTTCTCTGGTCATGTGATGTGCCTACTTTCCCTTCCCCTTCTGTCATGATTGGAAGCTTCCTGAAACCTCCTGAGAAGCCACACAGAGGCTTTCTGTACAGCCTGTGGAACCATAAGCCAATTAAACCTGTTTTCTTTATAAATTACCCAGTCTGAAGTATACTTTATAATAATACAAGAATAGAGTAAGATAAATGTACAAATCGTGATTTTCTGCTAAAAAGGATTTCTTCATTCCAACCTGATTTCTATGTTAAAAGCTAGATTTGCATAAAAGTATTCCTATTCTATTTACTTTTCTTTATTTGTGAATGCATTTGAAGATATTCTCAAATCCTTTCTATAGGAGCTTTAAGGCAACATTTATTATCAAAAAAGAGGAAATAGTGAATGTAAAATCAAAAGGACAACCACTGTAACTCTTTTAAGATGGCTTTTCATAGGGTACTTTGTGAATTACGAGTATAGTACTGACTAGGGTATCTGTCTTTAGAGAAATGTCCAAAGCTGGCCAAATTTGTTGGTTAGCTGAAATGTTTCTATATTGCCTTCAGTGGAGAATGTATGATATTCAATTTTGTCTGGTTATACCAGTCATGTCAAAGTTTTAGTTTAAAATTTTCGAATACAATTTTTGGGCAAAATGCTAATTGTTCAAAAAGCACTGGAGAGCTTTTTTTCCCCCAATTCGTTTATCTCTAATCATAATATAAACAATCATATAGCCTAATGAAACTTTAAGTTTTTGTTATTTCTTCTAGATCGTTGTCTGGAATTGTTATTGTATATGTGATTGTGTTCAATGACTTCTCATATAATACAAAATCTCATTACAGTTTTAGTTTTCAATTAAAAGGTAGAATGTTATAAGCGTATTTACGAGCTAATAACAAAGCCTGATTATATGGGGCTGAATAAGTAAAATCAGGGATTACATTATTTTTACAATATTAAAGGAAAACTATTGTGAATGAAATTTTATTGACAATGAAAAGATGCTATTTAGCATAGTAGCTATATACAAGGAATATAGTAAAAAGCCATTTCCAGATTTAAAACTCTGTAGTCTTATATTTCAAAGATTGATTAGAAGTTAAGGAAAAAAAAATCCCTGTAAAAATGTGTTAATGATTTGTTACTTGAGTAATCTAAAAGCAGTTATGTAGGTGGGATTGCCTTCACAAAAACTTGTCTTATGGGTGAAATTATTGCATACACACAGTGGTTTCCACAACTACAAAACTCATTGTCTATTTGTCAACATTTATATTTTACTACTTATTAGCAAAATCTACTCCCTAAGGTAATATTTTTTTGTTTTACTATAAGTTTCATGCTTTCTATACAGTAGTCTGTCTGGTGGAAATACTGTTGGAGCTTAGACCTTGATGCACATTGATTAGTTCATGTACACATATTTAGCAAATAGATTAATTTCATACAGGGTCAGTTGTTATTTTCTAAATCCATTCAGTAATGAGTATTATTTTATAGTGTGAAAATTGTGGATGAATTATTTGTTTTACTGTATATAATTTGTGGTCTGGCACTAACCTCAAATTATTCAAATTAGTTCTAGACCCAAGGAAAGATGACTGAGATTATTGGTAGCTTGATTTTCTAAAGAGCCCCTGAATTTGGTTTTGGGATGCCTAGTCAGCCAGTGTCTCCTAAAATAGAATATAGCTGATAATGATAAAGTGAGCACGTCAGCATTTCGAGTAGTAATCAACTCTGGAAATGTGATGTATGTAACACATAATGTGTCTAAACCAAATCTGGGTCAGTCAGTGGCCTATTCACATCCTTGGAAGCCATTAGTATGGAAAAATCCAGCTGGCTGGGAACTCGTGCAATTAAGGTTCGTGGTATAGCAGCATTGTATCTTCTACAAGAAGCAAAATAACCAAAAATAGTCATAGAAACATGTATTCTAGAAAACAGAATAAATGTACAAATACCATTATGAAGAAGAAATATCGGGTCATGGCATTGATTGTCACATATACCTTCTCACAGTAAGAGGCACATCCTGGACCTTGATCCAAGTCCCTTTTAATAGTGGACTTGAATAGAACAACTTGGTAAAGTCATTTACTGTGTGGTTTGAATCATTAAAAAGTAACTGATGTCAAGAGCTTTTAGAGGAGACTCACAGTGATCTCCAGATCTATAAAAAGTAGAATCTCTCCCAATTAATTAGTGTCTTGCAATAATTTGGAGGAATATTATTAGTAGAATGCTGTTGCTGCTTTTGAGATGACATGTGGGTTTCTCCTTAAATATTTCACTGGAGGTCAAAAGCAGATTTTGGTTCTCCTATGTGCTAAGGTTTCACCTGGCTCCAAAGATTTTAGCTTACTTTATTCGAAGAATTTCACTTGTTTTTCTACTACTCTTGTCAATAAGGATGACAGTAACACCCAATTTACATTTGGGAGAATTTTAAGAACTCTCTAATTAACTTTACAATAAAATAAGTGACATTTTCTCTTCCTATCTTCTGTAGGGAGATTCAAGAAACGCTAATATGGCTGAAGTTTGTAAGGGCTTAACAAGTGAGGCATGGTCAAAATACACCTAGGAATCCACTATGATAAGGTGTTAAGTCTGGGTCCAGACATGATTGGATAATATCAGCCTCACAGAAGGTGCTAACAAAGAGATCATGTCCCAGATGTTGTGCCTAGGTTGGAAACAGTTGAATTTGCATAGCTGATTCATGGACTTGCTATACAAAGTAGCCATAAATGGATAATAATCTCTGGTATACATAATAGAAATATAACAAAATATGAGATTATCAATATACAGAACTCACATAAAGTCAAGAGATAAAAACATCCAGTTGAAATTATTTTCAAAGAGGAAGAGAGAAAAAAAGGATAGGGATTTACAAAATCCCTATTGTTATATAGTTTAAACAATATATCTCTTACCTAAAAGCAAAGAGGTACTAGTTGTCAATGTGGAGAGTCATGCACACACGACCTACAAGCAAGCACTAAAAACCAAGCAAACAAAATCCTACACATAAAGTATCAGTAAGGATGGGGGTTCAGTTAGTGACTTCAAGAAAAGAGAGAAATATTGTTTTAATTATACCTAAAAGATTCTAGAAAAATAGGTACACCTGTCAGTTTTGTTTTTGTTTTGTGTTTTTTTTTTAATTAGGAAAATTACGGTTTTGTAAGAACTGTTTCAAAGACTACAATATCTTTCTACAGAAGACAGCTATTAATGGGTTGAATACTATCTTCTGTCTGACAGGATATTGAGGAAGACAAAGAGAGATGTTATTGAACTCATTCTATGAATAATATGTTACATAAATTAGAATGATTACGTTTACAAGAAACTAGACTGGTTATTTTTCTGATTCTAAAAGAGAGAATACATCTGGCATTCTGATGAGAATGTGAGTAGAACCTGAGCTACCTCTTCAGAGGAAAGGGAAATATTTAGATTGATATCATATGTCAATCTAAAATCACATGTTTCAAATGGTTTAAATGGTATCACTAATGTGATTAACCCGTGAGTAAGAAAAAATTCACGATAAAAGAGATCAAAGGGCATAGAAAATTTTCTCATGGAAAAATTTACTATATGGTTGGAAAATCTATGAGCATGGACAATTTAGAGAGGAAAGTAATTCAAATTTTTTTCTTTATGCCATATAATATAGTTATTGTCATTGAGAAAATAGATTTGATGACCTGCAATTTTACAATGGAAAAAAACCCTTCCTTCTTTAGAAATACAAGAATAGTTAAATCGAAGTCTGATTTCAATAGGCTGCCCAACAGGGTGATTGTCAGTTTTTTCAGCGTATTTTGGAGAGGTTTTTTAAATAGAATTATTGGCCCATTTGACTTTGTTGTCCTTCTTGCTCAGTGGAATGATATACTCCAGATGGAATTAAAAATCTATTAACTCTTTGATTTTCCTCTCTTTTCATCGAACTTCCCTTGTTCTTGAAAGTCCTGTATCACCTTAGTGATTTAAATTGAAATGTGAAATTTCACATGCCATTAACTTAGCCCCGCTATCTCTTTCGATTCAGTTACATTCTTCACAATGTTTTGCTAGTTTTGCCAATTTGTCCATGAGTTGTGATGATCAGATTTTCAGATGGTTGTAATGATCTTAAATTGCTCTTGAAATTTAAACGAATACCTGTGGAACAACAAAATATCTAAAACACAAAGAGGCTTTTCAAAAAAAAAAAGTGTTTTAGGACTTTCATCAACCTATTAATTTTGTCTATTTTAAGAAACTTGTTAATATTTTAGGAATAGAATGTAAATAATATATCCACCCATTTATCTTTGTCTGCTTCTAGAAATTCCCATAATTCCAATGGATTAGTTTATTAGTCAGTGACTTTTGTATATACTTTGAAGAATTTGTCTGCTGGGAAAACAACTTTGAGTAATTAATTATACTCTAGTCAGTGAAGTACATAACAGTTCACAATGGTTTGTAACTCCTTCTGAAAATGTTCAGGGTCATTGGTAATTTGGAGAAAATTGAGGACATGAAGTTTTATAAATCTGTGACAGACCATGGATTTGTAATCTGTTGCAGAAAAGTGAACATGCTCTTGGATGTGCCTAATGATGTAGCTGAGAGGGGCCTGACACTTGGCCCTAAAGGCTTATGTTTAATAATGATGCAGGATTCAGGTAAATCAGGGTTCTAATCTCACAATCAGGAAAAATAGGCACGCAGGGGTCCTGCACGGAGGTTTCCACCTCACGAATTGAATACCAGACCACCACATGCCAGTTGAAGAGGTCAGGATCCTTCCCAGCATAACACACAAATTCCTGGTGGCTCTATCCCATTTCCCCGGTGCCTGTGGGCCTTCAGTCCGTTCTGGTCATGCCCAGGCAAGACCCTTGGCAGGTTCCATTATCTGCATAAAATTATCTGGCATAAAGACTTGTGGGGTAAGGTGGAGATTCTCTGGCGACCCTTCCTTATCTGCCGAGGCATTTGTCGACCTCCTGCATTTATCAGTAAGATAAAAATAAACTTGCGTGTTTATATTTGAATCAAAAAACGCATTTCACATCCTACCCTGATGTACCAGTTGCAGACAGAGTTTTAGGGGTCCTGTTTCAGAAAAGACAAAGATGAATGTATTGAGAAGTGACAAAGTGCTAGCAGCCCTCGCTCTCCTTCAGTGCCTCCTTGGCCTCAGCGTCCATTCTGGGCCCGGTTGAGGAGCCCTTCGGCCCCGACTGTGATATGAGGGCCCCTCTCTGGGGCTGGCCAAGGGCGGATTCAGCTCCCTCTGCTGGAGGGGAAGTGTGAAGAGAGAGGCGTGGGCGGGAGCTGGTGCTGCAAGCTGGCTGAGGCTTTGCAGGTTCCAGGTGAGTGCAGGCTTGGCAAGCCCTGCAAGCCCTGCATTCCACAGGGCCTGCCAGCGCCTGCTGGGCTTGATCAGAGGCTGAATCCCGGCGTGGACCACCGTTCCCTCTTCGCAGGATAGTTGGCCACAATAGCAGGTTTCTCTCTCTTTCTCGCTTCCCCTCTTTTCCTCTTGATTGTCTAGGAGGAGCTCCCCCTGGGCTGCCCGGTTGTCAGGGCTATGTGCTGCACTTGGTGAGTGCCAGTAAGAGGTGAAGCTGCCTGGGCTTCTGGGTCTGGGGACTTGGAGAACTCTTCTGTCTAGCTAAAGGATTGTAAACACACCAATCAGCACTCTGTGTCTAGCTAAAGGTTTGTAAAGGCACCAATCAGCACTCTGTCTAGTTGAAGGTTTGTAAATGCACCAATCAGTGCTCTGTGTCTAGCTAAACCAGTGGGGACTTGGAGAACTTTTCTGTCTAGCTAAAGGATTGTAAACGCACCAATCAGCACTCTGTGTATAGCTAAAGGTTTGTAAATGCACCAATCAGCACTCTGTCAAAACGGAACAATCAGCACTCTGTAAAATGGACCAATCAGCTCTTTGTAAAATGGACCAATCAGCAGGATGTGGGTGGGGCCAAATAAGGGAATAAAAGAAGGTCACCAAAGCCCGCAGTGGCAACTTGGTTGCAGTCTCTGTCTATGGTGTGGAGTGTTCCTTCTTTCCTTCTTGGCATAAATCTTGCTGTTGCTGACTCTCTGGGTTTGCGCCAGTTTTATGAGCTGTGACGCTCCCTGCGAAGGTTTGCAGTTTCAGTCCTGAAGCCAGTGAGATCCAGAACCCACCAGGAGGAACAAACAACTCCAGATGTGCCACCTTTAAGAGCTGTAACACTCACTGCAAAGGTTTGTGGTTTCACGCCTGAAGTCTCCTGAGACCATGAACCCCCTAGAAGGAAGAAACTCCAGACACATCCAAACATCAGAAGGAACAAACTCAGGACACACGATCTTTAAGAACTGTAACACTAACCAGGAGGGTCCGCAGCTTCATTCTTGAAGTTAGCAAGACCAATAACCCACCAATTCCGGACACAGTGTGAGTCTTGAAATGAGTCTAGAGTAAATTTTGACAAGAGAATGAGGGAGGCAGTCATAAGCAGGAGCCTCCGATATCTCCCAGTAGCGAGAGTGAAACTGACATACAATATCAGCTTTCCCTTGGGTCCATCTCTAGGTTTCTGCTGAGGCTTCATTTCTCACAGGTTTCTCCCAACCACTAATGATGTGACAGGGATACTGAAGTAGTCTCTTTCCGGGAAGATTCTGAACTCTTCTAATGGGACATTGGTTCAAGGATTTTTCATTTGCTATGCTGGAACTTTTCTCAGAAGTAAACTACATTAAATTCTCCTTCCATTCCTTTCACCTTCACTCAAGCTCCCGTCTTCATGGCTATCAGCTCTCCCAGCCACTCCTGCGTCTCTCTTTACTTTTCTTAAAGGCAGTTCACCTAATACATTTGTGTGTGTGTGTGCGCGCGCATCTAAAGACGTCTTGGCATTTGCTTCTCAGGGGATCTGGACTGAAAAGCGATGGGCAAAGCCTTTGGGACATTGTTTATTTTAGAAATATGTGGCCTCAAACCAGTTTAAGGAACTCCTCTAGGTTTAAGATTGTGTGTGTGTGTGCATGCACATGCGTGTGTGTGTACTGTTTGTTTTCCTGTCAAGAACAGATCAGAGTTGTGTGTAGGGATTATGACTTTTAGGTGGCAAAAAATGTGTTTTCAAATTATTTTTTTGAAATATTTTTTGTTTCTAATTTGTGTGTTTTTTGTAGGACTTGGTTCCTTGTACCAATTAATCTAGTGTGACCAATGAAAAGATGCTAAAAAATGTAAGTAGACCAACAGTGGGCATAGCTGGGTCCTGGCACCAGTCGACATTGATAGACCACTGAAAAAATGGGCTTGATCTGTAATCTTCCAAGGTCACACTAAGGTTGATAAGTATACATGAGTCAATAGGACAGCTGGGAATAGAGCTATAGGCATTATTTCTGTTATTCAGATCTGTTTTTAAGAAAATCAATGATGATTTTTTGATGATTTTTAAGTATAAATTGAGCTTAGAAGACTTTACAAGGAATTGTGATTTTTAAAATACTGTATATTACCCATGATGCGGTATATACTATTATTTTTATTTTTACCTACATTCTTGAGAAACACAATTAAAAGTCTTTCTTTGGCAAAGATAAAACAAAACACAAATGAGTTTTAAATTATCACTAAAATATATTTTGAATGAATTGTCTCACTTAATTTTTTCTGAAAATATCACTGAGTCTTTCTTTTGCCACTCAGAGACATTTTTGAAAATTTCCTTGGTGACCTGATAGCATATCAACTCTGCTATTTAAGTGGATAAAATAGCTACGTATGTTGGCTCACATTTTAATTCAACTCAGTCTCCCAGTTGTAGCTAAAATAAAATAATTTTCATTCTCTATAATAGTTCACAAACATGCAGAACTATGCTAGCATCCAATTAGTGGGTTAGAAGAGGTCATGTTCTCTAACTTCGGTTTATGCAATGCACAGTTTTATACAACTAGACAAACTTCTCCCTTCACGTATGTTAGGATTTAGCAGAAATTATGTGTATGTGTGTGTTTTAGTGTGCGTGTGTATATATAATTCATAGATAAAGAGATAGATTGAATATGTACTTAAGTTTCTCAACTTTTCAAATACTTACAAGGTCTTATTTAAATAAGGTGAATTGAAAAGCGCTCTGACGAATTCTTCCTGACCTACTTCGTGCTTTTGTTCATACATAGTTCATTAAAAGTTTATCTAGACTTAGATAGCTACTGAAGCAGATCTTAGAGATAAAAAGGTAGATAAGATTTCCTTTACTTGGAAGAGTTCATAGGCCAAGAGAAAATATATAAGCATGTACTTGCACTAAATTATAAGAATATTGTATTTTGAAGGTTTTTGGTAAGCACATTTTAAATATCTATATACAGTATTCAAGGCTTGAAGAAATTAGATAAATTTCTGAAATAATAATTGGTTATGTATTATTTTATTTGTGTATTTATCTTGTATATACTTTATGCCAGGTACTATGTTAGGTGCTGCCGATAAGTGGTGGATAAAGCAGAAATTATTTCTGTAAATAAAGAGCATTCAGACTAGAATAGAAAGTGGTAACTTTATTATAATGATGTCTACTGAGAGCTAGATTTAGGGAGTTACTTGATGCAATGACGAGGATAGTAAGGATGTTTACTTTAATTCATGAAAGTAAGGATCATGAATTCATGAAAGAATCCTTGAAAGAATTCATGAAAGACCTCCCAGAAGAAAGAATGGAACAACTCCAGGTGTTTCTCATTCTCTACGAATTACTTCAGTGGGGCGTCTACTTCAACAGGCAGGTGCTGGAAATTGTCATTCTTATAGAAAACTGTTACACAGCATTGATTTTACAGGTGACTTTATGATAAGGTACAATAGGGGAACGTTACTAGGCTTCTCCATGATGGTACCTTTGCTAATCTCTGAATATTACAATAGTGGTAAATAATCCAAAAGAAATGTTCTTGATGATTAATCAAATTTACCAATAAATCTGTATATCTAATATTAATAAGTAAAGCATTATCAGTTTGTCTATATTCTTATTTTTTTCTGACTTATGACTGATAATACAAAATTGTTTTAATCAAGAAGAAAAAAAGGCACCTAAGTATACTAAAGTTAATGATATTTTAAGAGAAAGAAAAATTCAACTATTGAAAAGTTAAATGAAAGCTAGTAACAATTAGAAAATGTTGTCTTAAAATGTTCCTTTAGAGGGTAGGCATACTTTTGAAATGACAATTATTAGCTACATATTTGCTTACATTATCCATGCAATCCTATCTGGAAAATTAGTTTTCTTAAAGTTGTTAATTTACAATACGGATTCTAATTACCTTAATGGTATTGCTGAATATTGTTTTCAATTAGAACAATGTAGCACATTTAGTGGATAGATGTTTTCACTTCCTGAGTTTCAGCTCAACACTATACCAGACTTTTTATTCGTATAATGTTAAAGGTTCAAAAGAGAAGGGAAAATTGTCTTGATAACAAACTTTACTTTTAAAAAAAGTTACTACTTTAAAAGCTAGATAAGAGCACACCCCTGCTTTTGTCTTATGTCACTTCTTTGTTATTTTATTGATGAAACCTTAGGGTAGAGGGACACATGCAACCCGCATTAAAAATGTAATTTTAACAACTGTATGGAAACATGATTAACTTAAGCTAAACTGTTTTTGTAGCTGTTCTTTCTATTGAATTAATATTACATTTCATTTAATGTTTGAGCAGCCAATTTTATGCCAGATATCCTGCCAGGTACAATGGACAAAAAAAAAAAATAAGTAAATAAACTTCTACTCTGTAAGTGGCTCATATTCCAGAATAAGAGAAAGAAAGTGTAAATAAACAGACTTCAGAATTATTAATTTTGTTTTATTTTCAATGTAATTTCTTACATTTTTTTTCAGCTGCGAATTAGTACAAAGTTATATAGTTTAAAATAAAGCAACCAAGTAAATAATACTGTGAGAAACCATACGTCTCCAAAAGTTCATCTGTCAATTGTTCACTATGCCACACATTTTAACAGTACAATGAACCCCTCTATGCATTAGCTCTTAATAGTTATGATTTCTACTATTTGCCCCATTCTTGTATTTGTGCTGATAACATTATATTGAAGTTTACTGATTTTCAGTCACCATAAATAATAGAGATTTAATATTATTTGCAAAAATGCAAATTATTCCCTTCTCAACCCAACAATTTGTTCTCATAAAAGTCTCTGTTAATACACACACACACGTTCAAGTGCATTTACACAGGATAAAGAGAGATCTTCAGTCTATGACATCCTTCTTCAACAAAATCTTGTGTTATATAGCTAAATTGTTGATGCTAGTTAGATATAGTTTTGAAATCTAGCCTAGCCCTTAGCTGTACAAACTTATTGCCTAATTAATAAAATAATATTGTCTCAAAATGTAGGAATGTGGTATAAGCTTTAAATATCAAGTGACTCGTCAAGTGTCTGTTATACTGAAGGTGGATACAACATATTGTTTGTTTCACGTAAGCGTCATTTGGCTACAAATCTCTTTACATAATTTAATAAATCCTAGACAAATAGGAAATAGTCTAAGATATTATGCTTTGTGATATATACAAATTTATTTTTAAATCCTGTAAAACAATTATTTCAAACAGAATAAACTGGAAATCTTCCAGTATATTGCTTCAGGAAGATCTGATACAGACTGTAATGCAATGTGAGTACATTTAACATTTTCTAAGTAGAGAGAGAATCCAAACCACACAAAGAAAATTGTAAATGGAAAGAAAGTAGAGCTGAAGGCCAAAGGAAGAATAACTAAGAATACATATTGAATAGAGAGGTTTCTTTTATCTCTTAATATTTCCATACACAGGGTAAAAGAAAACACAACATGTTCTGAAAATAACAAAACAGGCTATGATGGTCTAAATCCCAAATGTAGTTGAGAATGATAACATTAAAAAGAAAATGGAAGATCTTCTTTAAGGATTATCGCAATAAAAGGCAAACTACTTTTATCAGAAAATCATGAAAAACATCTAAATTATTAGTGAAATACCAAGGCATTTTCATTAAAGTCAATCCAAAAAAGAAGTAAAGAGCTGTTAAAAAAAAAAAAAAAAAAGACACCAATTACGTAAATAATTTGGGAAAAGCAAGATAATACATTACTGTATTGACAGAGTAAGTTAATAAATCAGTTAGTTTGCTTTAAGCAAGGTCAACATAAAAATATCAAAATATTTCCAGTCCAGTAATAACCAATTATCAATGTAATTATCAAAAAGTTCTTTGAAATGAGGAAAACATAAATCACAATGTATACTAGTATTTGTAAGGCTTAACAATAAATAATAATCTCCAAATTTTAAAATATTGCCATATCTTTGGCAAAGTTGTAATTACGTCCCCCCCCCCCTCCTTTGCTAATTTTTTAAATCACCATTCAAATTTTATTGGCTACATGGTTTTTTTTTTTTTTTTTTCTTCTAGGAATAGAACAATTATATATTTTACCATTTTTCTATTTTTTGTCTTTTTTCTCATTAACTTTCCTTCCAGTGATAATAATTTTTTTGCCCAGAAGGCTTTATCCATTTGAGGTAACTATTTTAAATGAAATTGAATAATTTAATTACTTTCATGTTATGCTTATTATTGGCATGAAATTAAATCCAAATAATTTTTGCCTCAGTAAAATATAAATTTTTTGGAAATATGATTGGAATTAGGAAGATCAATTATGTTACAAATATGGGCATGCCTACATGATAACAAAATATTAAAATTCGAAATGTAATTGTGGTAGAATCGTGAAATAAGAACACCTTGTTGAACAATATAGTGGATGCCATTTATATAGTGGACCAACAATATTTCTGCTGGAATTGTGGAATAAACAGACGCTCTTATAGATGACATTGTCTATGGTATCTCCTGGCATAACTTTCATGTGTTCACATTGCATGTTATATTTGATTTGTCAAACATTAATTATAAAAATTATTGCTCCGTTCAAATTTAATATTTTATTTTCTGAAGTATACATTTCTTTCCTATAAATATAAATTTGTTTGCAAGTATTTGAGAAGTCCCAAATTAATTACGCATATTTGTTACAAGTAAAATCTAAATGAGACTGTAAATTTTTTCAAATGTAGTATCTTCCATTTAACACAAAATTGGCAGATATTGTTTTCAACTGAATTATGTGTTAAACAGATATTAGTCCACAGGAGATTCAATATAATCACTTTAATTTAAAAAAATTGATTCCCTGCTATATTATTTTCAACATGTAAAAGATTACTTATAGAAGTGTTTTAAAAACAAGGTACCGGCCGGGCATGGTGGCTCATGCCTGTAATCCCAACACTTTGGGAGGTCGAGGCAGGCTGATCTCCAGAGATCAGGAGTTCGAGATCAACCTGCGTAACATGGCGAAACCCCATCACTACTAAATATACAAAATTAGCTGGGCGTGGTGGCACATGCCTGTAATCCCAGCTACTCGGGAGACTGAGGCCGGAGAATTGCTTGAACCTGGGAGGTGGAGGTTGCAGTAAGCCAGGATCAAGCCACTGCACTCCAGCCTGGGTGACAGAGCAAGACTTGGTCTCAAAACAAAAACAAAAACAAAAACAAAAAAACAGCAAGGTGCCATAAAATTTTATGGAGGTAACAGAATTGAAGAATATTCTATGGTTTCTGTCTTTATTTATGCCCACAATATTGATAAATGTTGTATCTCTTAATAAATAACCAACACAGCAATGTTTGCATTTAGTAAACCAAAGTATATTATTTTAGGATTATCACTTTACATGTGTCATTTTATGGCACATTACCAGTAAGATGCTAAAAATGAATGGATTCTGCATTGAACCACAGTACAAGAATTTATTAGGCACCACATTTTGACTTGGGTTATATTTTAAACCTATGTTATTATTTTCTATATTGACAATCACAAATTATAAGTTAGAAATATGCTTAAGTTCTAACAAATATATAAAGTTTAACAAGGTCCAGCTTGTAGTTCTAAATTATAGATTATATCTTTTTTTTTATTTCGTTGCTATATTTGTTTTAATTAATTGACTTGAGTTAATACTTGTTTGAAAATAAGTTCATGATGCCTGCTTGCTTTGTGATTGTTTTTAACCATTTGCTTGGTTTGTTTTAACTCAATTTTTAAAAAGTACATACGTTTTATTTTTTAAAGAGCCTTTAAATATAAATTATTTTGGCATATTTACATCTATCAATATGGCATACATTTAGTTGTAGATATAATAATATATGTTATGAACTCTAAATCTGTTTTTTAAAATTATGTATAGATATAATAACATTTGTAAAAAGCAACAAATTTAGAAATCGAAAAGGGTGTGCTTTTATTCTAGTCTTTATAAATAGAATTTTTGTGTGTCTGAGGAATAAGTATTAAAACCTGATTATGAGAGACAAGGTGCTAGCAGACCTCGCTGGCTCTTGGTGCCTCCTCGGCCTGGGCCACCACTGTGGCCGCACTCGATGAGCCCTCCAGCCTGCTGCTGTGCTGTAGGGGGCCCCTCTCTGGGGCTGACTGACGCAGGGGCGGCTCCCTCTGCTTGTGGGGAGGCCTGGAGGGAGAGGCACGGGTGGGACCTGGGACTGCCAGTGGTGCTTGCTGGCCAGCAAGGGTTCCGGGTGGGCACAAGCTCGGCAGGCCCAGCACTTGGCAAGGCCGGCCAGTGCCTGCTCAGCTTGATTGGGGGATGAACTCCCTCTGGGCTGCCAGAGTGCCCAGGCTAGGTGCCCAAAAGTCCTGCAGTGAGTGCCATTGAGAGGTAAAACCAGCTGGGCCTCTGGGTGGGTGGGGACTTGGAGAACTTTTCTGCCTAGCTAAAAGATTATAAATGCACCAATCAGCACTCTGTGTCTTGCTAGAGGTTTGTAAACGCACCAATCTGCCCTCTGTGTCTAGCTAAAGGATTGTAAATGCACCAATCAGCACTCTGTCAAAACGGACCAATCAGCTCTCTGTAAAATGGACCAATCAGCAGGATGTGGGTGGGGCCAGATAAGGAAATAAAAGCAGGCCACCCAAGCCAACAGCGGCAAACCCGCTGAGGTCCCCTTCCACATTGGAAGTTCTGTTGTTTTGCTCTTCGCAATAAATCTTGCTGCTGCTCACTCTTTGGGTCTGTGCTGCCTTTATGAACTGTAACACTCACCACAAAGATCTGCAGCTTCACTCCTGAGGCCAGCGAGACCACAAACCCAATGGGAAGAATGAACAACGCCAGACACAAGCTGCCTTTATGAACTGCAACACTAACCGTGAAGGTCTGCAGCTTCACTCTTGAAACCAGTGAAACCATGAATCCACCAGGAGAAACGAACAACTCTGGATATGCCACCTTTAAGAGCTGTTAACACTCACTGTGAAGGTCTGCATCTTCACTCCTGAAGTCAGCGAGACCACAAACCCACTAGCAGGGAGAAAATCTGGACACATCCAAATGTTAGAAGGAACAAACTCCAGACACACCATCTTTAAGAATTGTAACACTCACCGTGAGGGTCCGCGGCTTCATTCTTGAAGTCAGCGAGACAAAGAACCCACCAATTCCGGACACAATTATATAAAAGTGTCTCTTCTGGATTCTAAAACTTGAGCTATAAACAAAACAGACAACTCTTGTTCAGTCATGGAGATAATAAACTATTTTACAAATTCATATTCATTCATATGCATATCTTTTTTTAAGGAATGACATTTTCAAAAGTATCATGGTATCAAATGAAATAAATATGAATAATGGAGAAACCTACATTTTCTTTATTTTACATTTTATTTACTTTTTTAATCGTTGTTTTTTATACCCAGAAGTAAAATTACTGGGTCATATGGTAATTCTATATTTAATTTTCTGAAAAACCACCATTTTTTCACAGTATTTTCCACAGAGGCAGCATCATTTTACATTGCTACTAGCTATACAAATGCTTTAAAAAAAAAAAGTAATAGACACCCTAATTGGGTGTTTAGTTATATCTCATGATTTTTTCTTTTAAGTAGATTTTATTTTTTAAAGCAGTTTTAGGTTTACAGCTAAATTGAACAGAAAGTGCAGAGAATTTTCATACACTCCCTGTATCCTCAAATGTGCAGCTTCCCCATTATCAACATCACCCAGCAGAGTAGTATATTTGTTATAATGGATAAGCCTACATTGACACATCATTATAACCCAGATTCTGTAGTTTATATTAAGGTTCACTCTTGGTGTTGTACATTGTATGTTTTGATGAATGTATAATGACATGTATCTACCATTATTGTACGAAATAGTTTCACTGCCCTAAAATCCCCTCTGTGTATGGAATAATAGACATGGGACACGCTAAAGGGTGGGGTGATGAGTGGGGTGAAGAATGAAAGATTGCCTACTTGTTATACTTTACACTATTCAAGTGATGGTTACACTAAAAGCTCAGACTTCACCACTACACAAAATATGTATCTAACCAAAACTCACTTGTTCTCTGTAAATCTATAAAAGATATCCTCTGTGCTCCACATACTCATTCCTTTCTTCCCCACAATCCCTTGTAACCTCTGATGTTTTTACTGTCTCCATTGTTGTCTAAGAGAAAGTATCTCTTACTCCACATCCTTGCCACTATTTGATGTTGTCATTGTTCTGGATTTTAACCATTCCAATAGGGATGTAGTAGTATCTTGTTTTAATTTGCATTTCCTTGATGACATATGATAATGAGCATCCTTTACAGGCTTATTTGCCATCTTTATATCTTCTTTGTAAAGTGTTTATTCAGGTCTTTGGCCCATTTTTTTAATCAGGTTGTTTATTTTCCTATTGTTGAGTTATAATAAGACTATCAAAATTGCCCTCTTGAGAGAAGGTGGTAGGTTTTTTAAATTACAACTGTTAAAATTGTATTTATTTTAGCTTAAGGATATTGAAATATATTAATAAACTGATTATAATGGAATTAAAATGAAATATTGATAATAGGGAGAAGTAAAACTCTTGGGCAAGTGAGAGGAAAAAAGAAACAATGAACGAAGTAAGGAAGCGGAAGACATAGCATGTAGATACAGATATCAGAGACTTAAAAATTCAGTGGTCAGAAACGATTAGCTCAATTATGAGTAGTTTTGTTCTTTTAGTCTCATTCAACACCCAACTGGAATAGAAAATAATAAAGGAAACAAGAGAGGATCAAAAGGGGCAAACCTCTCACATCAACATCTGGATGACCCCAGTGGCAGCGGATGCGTATTTCTGGTAACCCCTTCTCACCCCTGGAAGTGTTTTCAGATGCTGAAAGACAAGGACTTTTGCAGGATGAGTTAAGCCAGGGATGCTACTAGGTTTTAGTGTCTCTCAGCTTATACACTTCATTAGTCAGCTGTATGTAGTGCATAAGTTACAAGTTTATTTACAATAAACAACTTTAAGGGACCAGGTATGTCATTTAAAATCATTGCTAGATCAGTAATCAGTAAAGCGCCCATGAAGCACTCAATTATCTTTCAGTTACTAAGTTCCATTGGTCAATATTTACAAGGAATTCTAGTTAAGATAAAAACTGTCTCAGCTGTAGCCAAGTCCTCAAATACCTTACCTGCTTACTGCTTCTCCATCCCATCCCAGTGTACACTCTGACCCTGAGCAGTATCACTTTGCCTCATGTACGTTAATCATCTTAAGACAATAACTGCATTATTTCATAGAATGCAGGACACTGTTTACCATTCCTGTATTAAGACAATTACTGCATTATTTTATAGAATGCAGGACACTTTCTACCATGTTGATGATAACTATGATTTGTATCATGTGAGGAAAAGTGAAAATTTATTCTAAAAAACAAAAATAAATGAACTGTGAACTTCTCACTTTGCAAGTCTCTTGATCATCTTTACCAGTTAGAATATTATTTTTCCTCATGTATTAACACGTACATTTTTACATGTAATGATGGAAGCATTGTATTGCATCCTAATTTTACTAAGGCCAGGTCACACTGACCTCTTTTTCTGGCTAATCCAGTTCCCCAGCTATTATATCAATTAGAGGCTTCAATTCAGTTTTTCCAAATACTTTTGTATCCCGTGGTTTATCATCTCCATTTAATTTTGTTAATAATATTATAAAACATTTTTATACTGCATAGCTATAGAAGAACGTTTAGATAAATAGATTAATATCTAACATGCCAAATGGTTAAAATTAGAGTACCATTTTTATTCGTATCTAATAGAAATACTTTTACCCATTAACTACACATTTACAGTGTCTGGGCTACTAACAGAAACATATTGCTTAGTATATTGTAGTTTTAATCAGGGTGATGGATATAACTATATTCTAGATATTATAATATGGATTCTCACCAGTACAAACTGTCAGATATTATTTTGAAATACTGCCCATCCATCTCACCTGAGAATACAATTCTGTTGGCCCACTTTTAACTGGTTGAAATTAACTGGTTAAAATTCTCTTTTAAACCATTATGTTCCAGCCATTGAAAACATTAATAAAAGCCACACTACCATAGTGTAATTTTACCAATATTTCTACAAATTATTCTTATTTCACTGCATTCTGGCTCTGTCGCTATAATGTCTAGTCACTGACCTTTAAAACTTCAGATTCTATAGTGATACAGACCTATCTAATAGAAGTTGAGGGTACAAACCTTTTCTTTGGTTTGTTGAAAAGTTGTGTCATTGACAGAGATGTTTCTTCAGTGAAGTAGTGCTTTCAGTCCACACGTGAATTCTTTTATTTTCTTCTCAAACTGCCAGCCATGGCAAGTCTCCTTGAACAGCTCCCCATCTAATGCCCCTATTTCCATGAGAAAATGGCTGGACTATGTATTCCAAGTCCAGTCCATAAGGTCCTCATTACTTGTGTGTCGCTAAAGACTAGGGCTGTCCAATATTCTATATATGTTGTTGCCGTCAGATGTCCATGCAAGTGTATAGTTTGAGTAAGCAATAAACACCCTGTAATATGAAACATGAGGTTGCGCAGATAGCTGTCGATTGGCTATATTTTATTTCTAATAATTTGCTCCTGGGAATGTCAGAAGGCTTCTTACAGTGACCCTTTGGAAGAAACAAGAACTGTCCCAAGCAAAAATGCCACCAAAATATCACCAATCTCTTCATGCAATCCAAGTTCTTCTTTCTCTAAATTTCTGCTGTTCACATTTTTTGTATTGTATTTGTTACCAAAACTAAGAGTTTGATCTAGGACCTGCTGCTTGATGCACAAAAAGCAATGACTGAGACAACAAATTTGTCAGGGAAGAAGGGCTTTAATTAAGTGCTGCAGCCAAGGAACTGGGAGATCAGTCTCAAACTTGTCTCCTTGACTGACTAAAATTAGAGATTTATATAGCAGAGAAGAAATGTAATCATGAGTGGGAAAACAGGAATTAGGGAGATGAAAGGAAAAGGAATTGGTCAACAGGAAGCAGGTGGTTAGATAGGCAATTATGACAAGTCAGGGGTCTGGCATCTCGTTGTCCAAATGTAGTGATCCAGTGAGTTTCAGCTCCTTGATGCTATTTGGGATGCCTTATAGTTTGTTTCCTGACAAAGAAACGTACATGAAACAAATATAACTTTTTCAAGTTTTAAGACTGGTAGGCTCAATTTCTATGTTTATTCAAAGAAACCACAAACATCACAAACATCGGTTGTGTGAAACAATTGGACCTGTTTCATATTCAGAAGAGCAGAGTAGGCTCTGCCCTGCTGCTTAGGTGGCAACAGCGTGCATTCAGCTCTACTCAGGGAGTTGTCACAGCAAAGCCTCATCATGCTTCACAGACATACAGAATGTAGACATTTGCCTCTCCAGCGTCTTCCATTCTGACAGATGTAAAGATAGTATCTTTCTCAAGATCTTTGAAAAATAACCATACTATCAAACATATTTTTCAAACTGTAAGATGAATATAAAGAACCTTTCTATTCTCACATTCCCATCTGCCAGGAGAATAATGTTTTCTAAAGTCTACACTCAAAGGTTACTTTGTTTTAGGGTTGATGACTTCAGATATATGCATTACACTTTCTCTGCTGAATTATTATCAAGTGAATATCTCATGGCTTCTAACTTAGGACAGATCTTTAGAAATAAAAGACTGTACTCATTTTCTATTGCTGTTCTAACAAATTACCACCAACTTCATGGCTTAACACAACACTTTTTCAAATATATAGTTCTGGAGGTTAGACATCTGAAATGTGCCTCATGGGGATAAAATTATGATGATGGTAGGACTGTCCTACTTTTGGAGGCTCTTGTCTTTCTTAGTTTCTAGAGACCAACCTCATTCCCTGACTTGTGATCCCTGTATCTTCAAACTCAGCAACTGCATCTCTCCAAACTTTGCTTCAGCCATCACATCCCCTTGTCGGACTTTGACTCTTCTGTCTCCCACTCACAGGAAACACTGATTACACCTGGCCTCATTTAAAGATCCTCATTTAAAGCCTCATTAAAAGATTCTCATTTAAAGATCTGAGAAAGAAAAAACACAAAATGCTCTTTATTTTACAATTTAAAAATTTACCTTCACTTCTTATTCTTAATACATTTTAGAACTTCTGTAGAGTAACAGGAAATGAAAATATCTTTACATGATGTTAGTATTTTTATTTTTGACTCTTTACATTTTATAAAGCCAATATAAAATATGTGCTCATGGTGTGTTCAGAATTGGTTCCTTCTGGTGGGTTCTTGATTTCGCTGACTTCAAGAACAAAGTCATGGACCCTGGCGGTGAGTGTTACGGTTCTTAAAGATGGTGTGTTCAGAGTTTTTCCTTCTGGTGGGTTCATGATCTTTCTGGGTTCAGGAGTGAATCATAAGACCTTGGCGGTGAGTGTTACAGCTCATAAAGGCAGCAGATCTGGAGTTGTTTGTTCCTTCCAGTGGGTTCGTGGTCTCACTGGCTTCAGGAGTGAAGCTGCAAACCTTCGTGGTGAGTGTTACAGCTCTTAAAGGTGGTTTGGACCCAAAGAGTGAAGAGCAGCAAGATTTATTATGAAGAACGAAAAAGAACAAAGCTTCCACAGCTTGCAATGGGACCCAGGCAGGTTGCCGCTGCTGGCCCCAGCCGCCTGCTTTTATTCCCTTATCTGACCCCACCCACATTCTGCTGATTGGTCCATTTTACAGAGAACTGATTGGTCCACTTTACAGAGAGCTGATTGGTTCATTTTGACAGGGTGCTGATTGGTGCATTTACAAACCTTTAGCCAGACAGAGTGCTGATTGGTGCATTTACAATCCTTTGGCTAGACACAGAGTGCTAGACAGAAAAGTTCTCCAAGTCCCCACTAGATTAGCTAGACACAGAGTGCTGACGGGTGCATTTACAAACCTTTAGCTAGACATAGAGTGCTGACTGGTGCGTTTACAAACCTTTAGCTAAACACAAAGTGCTAAGTGGTGTGTTTACAATCTTTTAGCTAGACAGAAAAGTTCTCCAAGTCGCCATCCAACCCAGAAGCCCAGCTGGTTTCACCTCTTAATGCCCCCTGTAAACAGGACACCCCAACTGCTATTGAGAATTAGGTGGTGACTGCTCTCGCTACTTCCTGCTGAATGGGGGTGAAGAAGGGGCCCTGCAGTTGTGGTGTCCTCCAGAGGGGAACTCTTTAGGCCAGTGAAAGGGCCAGTGGGTTGGTCCAGGGGTCCTTGGTAGAAGTTGTTAGTTGAGCTCATTTGGGGTTCCATTTGTAAAACCATCTGTAGCTTGATGGCCTCCATCCTAGAGGAAACAAATTTGACAAGGAGGTTAAAAATATAGGACCCAAAACCGAGTAATAGCAAGATGGCTGTCACAGGACCTAGAAAGGGGAAAAGCCATGTCACCCAACTCCAGAGGTTGGTATAAGAGTTTGAAAGGCGTTGCCTGATTTCAGAAGCCCTTTCCTGTAAATGCCAGGGGGCATATTGTACTACCCCTGACTGGTTAGTGTAAAAACAACACTCTTCCCCTAAGAAGGTGCAGAGTCCTCCTTTCTCAGCAGTGAGGAGGTCTAAGCCTCAGTGGTTTTGCAGAGTCACTGCTACAAAAGAGTGTATTTGGGATTGTAGGGTAAGGACAGATTTTGTTATTTCTTGCAAACTGAGAATTCCTTTGAGTGTGTGTAGTAGTAGGATAATGAAGTAGATAAACTGGCTATTCTGGTTCCTGTAGCAGTAGCCATTCCTAACCCTATAAGTAGGAGTATTAGTTGTATGACTCTGCGCTGGTGGACTTGAGCTTTGAGGGGCACTGATAGGGTCTGATTTCCTGGGGCAACGTTAATGTTGGGACTTAGAAAGACTAAGGTGCACGTGCCTGCCCAGTTAGTGAGGAGGCAGACATAGATTGACGTTCCACATAAAAAGAATATTCCTTGGCTACGTAGACAGAAATTTACCCTGTTTTTTAAAGAAATAGGGTGCACTGTTTTTTTCTTTACTACTTCTTTCTCTTTCTCTCTTCCTTTGACTCCTTCTTTGTGTCTTCCTCTCTTTCCTTCTTGCTAGTCTTTCCCTGCTTCTGCCAGCTGCTTATGCTACTGTTCTCCCCTCTCCTTGCTATTTTTGATGGCTTCAGTAGTGTAAGACTGCCCCCTCATTGGGTTTTTGCACTGCGTGTAATAACTCCATAATTTCCTTGTGGTATTTAATGGGGGTTCCCCCAGAGGTTAGGAATTCTGTTTCTTTCCATATTGCAGCATGGGCATGTAGGATTAGATAAGCATATTTGCTATCTGTATATACATTTATTCTTCTTCCCTTTCCCAGTTCTAAGGTTCGGCTAAGTGCCACTTGTTCTGCTAACTGGGCACTGGTCCCTGGGGGAAGAGGCTTACTTTCAAGTACAGTTACATCACTAACTATGGCATACCCTGCCCTTCATATCCCATTTTCCACCAAATGAACTTCCATTGGTATATAGGTTAAGGTCAGGATTAGCTACGGGGACTTCTAAAAGATCACCTCTGTTGGCATAAGTCTGGACTATAATTTGTTTGCAGTCATGCTCAATTGGTTCCCCATCCTCTGGGAGAAAAGTGACAGGGTGGAGGGCCACATACGTATGTATTTGAAGCACCAGTCCTCAAGGAGAAGCACTTGGTATCTAAGTAGGTGGTTGTCTGATAACCATAAACTTCCTTTGGCAACTAGTATGCCATTTACATCATGAGTAGTCCAGATAGGGAGATCCTTTCCTTGTATTATTTTGATAGCCTCTGACACTAAGATGGCCACTGCTGCAACTACCCTTAAACAGTGAGGTCAGCCTTTTGCTACTACATCAATTTCCTTCCTTACATATGCCACTGGTTGTGGAGTGGTCCCACGAATCTGAGTAAGGACTCCAAGAGCTATCCCTGCTCTCTCTGTGACATATAAAGAAAAGTTTGTCCTGTGGAAAGGCTTAAAGCTGGAGCTTCTACTGAGGCCTGCTTTAAGGTTTTGAAGACTGTTTCTGCCCCTGGTTCCCATTCTCCTAGATGAGTATTTGCCCTCTGGGTCTCCTTGATTAGAGTATAGCGGGGCCTGGATTTCTCGCTGTATATGGGGATCCATAGTCAGCAAAAGACGTTGTTTCCAAGGAACCCCCACAACTGTTTTAATGTCTTAGGGTGAGGATAAGCCAGTATAGGCTGTATTCATTCCTTGCTGAGGGCCCCGGTCCCTCTGGATAAGATTAGGTCTAGATATTTGACCTTCTGTAGGCAAAGCTGGGCCTTTGACCTAGATGCCTTGTACCCTTGATTAGCTAGAAAGTTCAAGAGATCTAGAGTAGCCTACTGGCATGAGGCTTCTGAACTGGTATCCAAAAGTAAATCATGCACATACTGAAGGACCAGAGTGCCTGGACTTGAGAAATGGCCTAGATCTTGGGCCAGTGCCTGACCAAACAGTTGAGGGCTATCCCTAAACCCTTGAGGCAAGACCGTCTACGTAAGTTGGGACATGTGGTCTGTAGGATCCTCAAAGGCAAAGAGAAACTGGGAGTCAGAGTGCAGGGGAATACAGAAGAAGGCATCCTTGAGGTCCAGAACAGTGAACCATTCTGCTTCTTCTGGTATTTGAGAGAGCCGGGTATAGGGGTTTGGTACAACTGGATATAGGGGAATTACTGCCTCATTGATGAGTCTAAGATCTTGCACTAGTCTCCACTAACCATTTGGTTTTTTACTCCTAGAACTGGGGTGTTGCAGGGACTGCTGCATTTGCTTACTAAGCCTTGAGCTTTTAAATGATTAACAACATCCTGTAATCCTTTATGAGCTTTAGTCCTTAAAGGATATTGCCTTTGATAAGGAAAAGTGGTAGGATCTTGAATTGAAGTGGATGGGCATTTTTTGCCCCTCCAAATTGTCCTTTCAATGCCCAGACTTCAGGGTTGATTCCCTCCTCAAGTAAGGGACAACAAATGGGTAACTTGTTCCCCATATTCATGTAAATAATAGCTCCAGCTTTGGCTAATATATCCCTCTCTAATAAGGGTGTGGGACTCTCAGGCATAACAAGAGAGGTCTGTAAAAAGAGCAAAGTCTCCCAATTACAACTGAGGAGGTGGGAGAAATACCTGGTTACAGGCTGTCCCAGGATTCCTCAGATGGTAATGGAACTTGAAGACAGTTGTCTGGGACAGGAGATTAACACTGAGAAGGCCGCAGGAGCAAGCCAATTTCCTGGCCCTCAATGGTTAAACGTACCCGGGGCTCAGTGAGGGTGATGACATGAGCTGGCGCTTGCCCTGGGCACCCTTAGTCCTGTTGCTGGATCATCTGATTGGGGGCTTCTGGCCCAGAGAACCTTTGTCCTCTGGGGCAGTGCACATTCCAGTGATTGCCTCGGCATAGCAGACATGGACGAGGCATGGCTTGTTTCTCATTGGTGAATCTTTTTCAAAGTGTCCTTGTAAACCACACTGATAACAAGCCCTACTGGGTGGTTGGCCTGCTCCATTTTCTGTCCTCTCTGAACCACCAAGGTTTGCTTGTCTGAGGGCCATGACTAAGGCTGCAGCCTCTCTCTAATCTCACTTTTCCTTTTGGGCCTGTTCCTCTTGGTCCCTATTATAGAGCACCATGGTTGCCAGGTTTAATAATGCCTCCTGATTTTGCTCAGGGCCCAGGACTCACTTTTGGAGCTTTCTCCTGATGTCTGTGGATTGTTGGGTAATAAACTTATCTTTTAGAATCAATTGACCCTATAGTGAGTCAGGTGGCAGGGGAGTATATTTTCTTAAGGCCTCCCATAACCACTTGAGGAAGGCAGAGGATTTTCTTCCTTTCCCTGAGTTATAGTGGACATCATTGAATAATTGATAGACTTTTTCCTAATTCTCCTTACTCATTCTAGAGCACAAGTCAATAGATGTTTATGACTCCATTCCCCATGATCTGAGTCGAAGTCCCAGTGGGGATCCACACTGGGGACAACTTGATGACTCTTAAGGAATTTGTCCCTTACTTTGGCTGTCATTCTATCATTTACTTGACTAAGATACCAGGTATCTCCAAACTCTTGGGCTGCAGCTAAAGCCGCATTCCTTTCATTAAAGGTCAGAGTTTGATCTAGCAATAGCATGACATCTTTCAAAGTGAGATCGAAGGTTTGCCCTAGACCCTGCAGGACATCCATGTACCTATCGGAATCATCTGAAAACTTCCCCAGGTCTGCCATGATATGCTTTAAATCACAGAGGGAGAAAGGGACATGTACCTGGGTTGGACCAAATTCCCCTCCCCCTATAGCTTGAAGGAGACATAACCGATAGCCCAGGGGTTTTGTGGTCCTTTGGAGATTTCCTTATTTGTTTCCTTCTCGGTGGGGGAGATTAGAGGAGGCTTATCATTAATAGGAAGGGAAGCTATAGGGAGACTAGGATATGAGGGTAAGCTGAGAGGTCCTCTTGTGGGATGTAAATTGCAAGCTTTGTATAGTTGTGGATTCTCCTTCCATGAAAAGAAAGCTTGGACATAAGGTATTTCACTCCATTTGCCTTCCCTCTTACAGAATAGGTCAAGCTTCAGCATAGTATTGTAATTTATACTTCCCTTAGGTGGCCATTTTTCCCCATCAGAGAGAGAACATTGGGGTCATGCCGTAGTGCAGAAAAAAATGAACCACCTCTTTTTTAGAGTTTGCAGTCCCTTGGCTTAGGATGCATTTCAAGGGTGAGCCTGTTGATGCCTGAGTGTTTCCCATCTAAGGACATAACGGCCTGCCGTTTGAGTTTGTTTGTTTCTCCCCATGCCCAAGAACCTGCAATGGTCCCTAGACCCTGCTGATCAGAATAGTTGCGCTGATCGACACAGCAGCAGAAACACCTCTTGCCCAAGAACCTGCAATGGTCCCTGGACCCTGTTGATCAAAATAGTTGAGCTCACTGACACAGCAGCAGAAACATTAGTTTTCCTCCTAGCCCACAAGGAGGACCGAGGAATGTTGGATTTAGTGGCCCTTACTGACACAGTCTCGAAAACCTGCACCCTTGCCTGTCCTCCTAGACCACAAGGAGGACCGAGAAAAGTTGGATTCACTGGCCCTTACTGATGCATTCTCGAAAACCTGTTAGAGTCTTAAGCATTCTCCTGTTAGTATTGAGATTTTACCCCTGTCCTATAAAGATATTATGCCCCCAAAATGAAGTGGAGATCCATACCCTCAGGGAGGGGAGGGATCTTCAGAGTTGGAAGAGGGATGCCTTTTGTCCTCACTTATATGAATATGAAGGATACAGTTTCTGAAGCTCCCCATATCCAAGCTTCAGGAAAAACTTTTATTAGGCCTGCTTGTCTGAAGATGTATTCTAAAATTCCAGATGGTCACCCCTATGATGGGGCTTTGGGCAAAAATTATGTCTTTCTGATTGGTGAGCCCAGGTGCCTAAAGAAGGTAATAGAGTCCTGGAGTTTATACTAGAAATCATTCTTATAGGTGAAACTAGAAAACCAACAGAGACAGGGAGTGGGTTTTAGAAGCGGGACTAGCCTCAAATAATAGAGGCGAGAGGAAGTTTGTCTGGTAGGCATTAGGACCCAGGAGGCAAGGGTCAGGATAGATAGGATAGATGGGTGAGTCTAGCTTGGGCGACATGACTTTGAGAGTTCCGCTCATGGCCGCAGGGTCAACAAACTTGTTGTCAGGACCCTGTAGCTGAATGGGTTTCCTCTCTGTTGAACCTTGACTCAGCCCAGAACTAAAGGAAAAGTGGAAGTTGGTTCCAGGCAAACCAATGTTCCCAACTCTGAAGAGTCAGGTGTTGTTAGAGAGCCCTTACCCAGAAAGCCCAACACCCATGTGGTCAGTCCGGCAGCCATGCTAGTCACTTTTAACTGGCTGACAGGTGCCCAGTATTTAGCCCCTGAATTCTAAGGAAAAATAGGACAGAATAGCAAGTGAAAGGGGTCCGATGGTACTCACCACCTGGTGATAGTCCCTTCGTGTTGCCAAAATGTGTCCAGAATTGGTTCCTTCCAGTGGTTCTTGGTCTTGCTGACTTCATGAATGAAGCCATGGACCCTCGCAGTGAGTGTTACAGTTTTTAAGATGGTGTGTCCGGACCTTGTTCCTTTAGATGTTCAGATGGGTCCAGAGTTTCTTCCTTCTGGTGGGTTCGTGGTCTTGTTTGACTTCAGGAGTGAAGCCGCATACTTTTGCAGTGAGTGTTACAGCTCTTAAAGGTGGTGCATCTGCAGTTGTTTGTTCCTTCCGGTGGGTTCGGTGGGTTCGTGGTCTCTCTGACTTCAGGAGTGAAGCCGCAGACGTTTGCAGTGAGTGTTACAGCTCAGAAAAGTATTGCGGACCCAAAGAGTGAGCAGCAGCGAGATTCATTGTGAAGAGTGAAAGACCAAAGTTTCCACATGTGGAAGGGGACCCAAGTGGGTTGCCACTGTTGGCTCAGGGGGCCAGTTTTTATTCCCTTATTTGGTCCCACCCATGTCCTGCTGATTGGTGCATTTTACAGAGCATTGATTGGTCCATTTTACAGAGTGCTGATTTGTCCATTTTACAGAGTGCTGATTGGTGCATTTACAATCCTTTAGCTGGACACAGAACACTGATTGGTGCATTTTTACAGAGTGCTGATTGGTGCATTTACAATCCTTTAGCTAGACATGGAGCACTGATTGGTGTGTTTACTATCCTTTAGTTAGACAGAAAAGTTTTCCAAGTCCCCACCTGACCCAGAAGCCCAGTTGGCTTCACCTCTCAATGGGGGAGAGCATTTCATGAGAGTTTCAAGTTTTCCATCTCCAATTTGTGATCCTAAGTTTGTTAAAAACAAAAGTTAGTCACTATGGTTAGGTGGTATTTAAGATAAAAGTTGAGATTGTACTGGATATAAAATATTCGAAGTACAGATACATAGAAGATAAAAATGATATAATTTTTCCATTTCATTATAAAATTATTTCAAATGAGATAAAGTATAATACATATATTATTGACATGATGAAACTAATTAAAATTACATGTTTCTATAATTATGCATTTGCATATGTCTAACAAGATACATTTAGAAATATATTTAGTTAAAAACAACAAGAAAAACCTGCATATATTTAGAATAATTGTATACAAAAGGAGACAAATGAGAGGTTTGTTTCTTTCTGTAAAACGACTTAGTTATTCTGTGCTCCAGAGAGCTGCATTCTATCATCAAAATATTGCTAATTTTTACACTAAACTTTTTAAAATAATTTTAACAAAACATGCCTTCATTTTTAAAATTGGAGTTCCTAAAAATTATTTATTGTTGTAGATTTTGAAAATATTACCTATAGATTGTTTATCTTTTGTTTCTAAGAATGCAGCTCCTTATCTTGTCCCCTCTGATAACTATTTCTAGGTATCCCTTTTTTCCCAATAAAAGTCTCACATTTAGAGCACTAAAAGTGGTAAAATGTATTTTATATGTAAATTCTTTATGAGGTTCCTAGAATGGCCAGCTGGTAACAGGAACATTTGTTATTCATTTCATATTAAGAAAGGTAATAGAAATACATATGCTTGTTTGATATTTTCAAATCTTAGTTAACTCAATACTATTTTCAGTCTTTTTTTTTTTTTTT
>NC_037685.1:1449816-1460797 GCF_003255815.1 Theropithecus gelada | reverse complement strand
TTTCAAGTTTTCCATCTCCAATTTGTGATCCTAAGTTTGTTAAAAACAAAAGTTAGTCACTATGGTTAGGTGGTATTTAAGATAAAAGTTGAGATTGTACTGGATATAAAATAGTTATTCGAAGTATGGATACATAGAAGATAAAAATGATATAATTTTTCTGTTTCATTATAAAATTATTTCAAATGAGATAAAGTATAATACATATATTATTGACATGATGAAACTAATTAAAATTACATGTTTCTATGATTATGCATTTGCATATGTCTAACAAGATACATTTAGAAATATATTTAGTTAAAAACAACAAGAAAAACCTGCATATATTTAGATTAATTGTATACAAAAGGAGACAAATGAGAGGTTTATTTCTTTCTGTAAAACGACTTAGTTATTCTGTGCTCCAGAGAGCTGCATTTTATCATCAAAATATTGCTAATTTTTACACTAAACCTTTTAAAATAATTTTAATAAAACATGCCTTCATTTTTAAAATTGGAGTTCCCAAAAATTATTTATTGTTGTAGATTTTGAAAATATTACCTATAGATTGTTTATCTTTTGTTTCTAAGAATGCAGCTCCTTACCTTGTCCCCCCTGATAACTATTTCTAGGTACACCTTTTTTCCCAATAAAAGTCTCACATTTAGAGCACTAAAAGTGGTAAAATGTATTTTATATGTAAATTCTTTATGAGGTTCCTAGAATGGCCAGCTGGTAACAGGAACATTTGTTATTCATTTCATATTAAGAAAGGTAATAGAAATACATATGCTTGTTTGATATTTTCAAATCTTAGTTAACTCAATACTATTTTCAGTCTTTTTTTTTTTTTTTCTTTTCAACAAATTTAATAGTAGAAAACACTGATTTCACTTCTGGGCTAATCTAGATTGAATGAGTCCACATCAGCTCATCTCTCCCACTCCTTACGTCTAAAAGTCTGGAAAGAATGAAAACAACTCTCTGAGGACTCTTAAAAACTACAGAATATCGGGTAGATGGAGAGAGAAATGAAAACTGAAGAATCTATATAAAAGTAAATTTACATTTTTTTTCTTTCCTTCTTTACTGGTTTCACCTATAAAGAATAACACGTAGATAGAGAAATCAGAATTGAAGAATCTACATAAAAGTAAATTTACATTTTTTCTTTCCTTCTTTATTTACTGGTTTCACCTTTAAAGAATATCAGGTAGATAGAGAAATCAAAATTGAAGAACCTACATAAAAGTAAAAAATTTACATTTTTTTCTTTCCTTCTTTATTTACTGGTTTTCACCTATGAATTGGCCAAATCATGAAAATGGTCAAGGACTGTGTACAGCAAAAAAGTCCGAGAGGAAACCATGTTTTCTAACCAAAGAAATAGGAAAAAGAGCCTATGTGTAGAGGAAAGTGCGGAAGAGAAATCTTTTTCCTCTCTTTCTCCCTAACCAGTGCAAGGACCAGACCCAGGGTCAAAATCTCACAGCTGCAGTTATCATTTAAGACTCAGAGAGAGCCTATCTTTCTGGGCAAAGGGGCTGAAAAGAAGGAACCTGTGATCCAAAGAGTTTGGGGTAGGTGGAGATTCCTGTTGTTATTATTATTGTTCTCCTCTCTTTTCTCTCACTACCTCTCACAGCTCTCTCCCAGTTGCATGGAACTGCAGAACAGTGGGAGAGGGCTTGAGTGGATATAATTCTGACAGAACTCCAGCTTCCTACTTAGTGGACCAAGCAGAGGGCCTATCAGAGCTGGAGAGCGTGAAGGAATATCTGCAGTAGAGAGATAAACACAAGGAAAACAATGCCAATAGCATCATAATCCAACTGCTAAAACAAGTAATAACTCAGAATTTTATGAATGGTGATCATGTTTATGAGGAATAATGGTTAAATAAATAAATACTTTGCAGTTAAAGGAAAACTATGAAAGTTTGTGACCAGCAGATTTACTCTGTGAGAAATGCAATAGGAAGGTTTTCAGGCTGAAGACAAATTATATCAGATGGAAAATTGGAATTTCTGAATAAAGGAAGAGCAACAAAATTGATAAATAGCTGGATAAATAGAAGATACTACATTAGGAAACAAAAATTGTATCATTGAAAACTGTAATGCATGCAGATACAGTATATGGGACAGCAATAACATGTAGAGTAAAAGGACTTATAGGTTTTAAAGACTCTAAGTCTTAGTTAAATTGCTAAAATATATTACCTCTAAATAGTCTGAGAAAAAATAGATTTTGAGGTTGTAATCTCTAAACAAAAATTATAATAAAAAATACAGCAGTGGCTCATGCCTGTAATTCCAAAACTTTGAGAGGCTGAGGCAGGCAGATCACTTGAGGGCAGGAGTTTGAGACCAGCCTTGGTAACATATTGAAACTCTGTCTCCACAAAAAATAAAAAAAATTAGCCAGTCTCAAAACATAGTCTCAAAATAAATAAATATATTAAAATTAAAAATAAAATTTAATTTGTTTTAAAAAATACTGAAACATATCCAATTGTAGTAAGTTAAAAATTTAAAACTACTGTGAATTGCCAAAACATATCAATTACAAAACACAAGTTACCAAATCGAATAAAAATATAATACCCAATTATATGTTGCCTACAGGAAACTAAATTTAATTATGAAAGTATCTTAGATTAAAAATAAAAGCTGGCAAAATATGTACCGTGCAAACACTATCAAAAGATGTACCATGAAGATACATGCAAAGCAGGCAAAAGATAAACCATACATACACTATACAAAGATATTTAATGTAAATACTATCAAAAATGAACCATGACAATACGATTCCAGAAAGCTGGAATGAATATATCATCATACAAAATAGACTTCAGAAGCAGGAAAACCACCAGGTATAAACCATGACATTGCACAAATCTGAGCACATTATATTTTAAAAAGGTACAACAGCAAAGATAGTATTTTCAATTAGATATCCATACATGAAATATATATCTCTCTAAATTTATACCTCAGTCTTGTACAGATATTGGATCATAACACTAATAAGTGAAAATATGAAAGTTTTAGAAGAAAACTTAGGAAAATGTATTTCAGGACATAGATTCATTGTTTATTTGTTTTTGAGACAGGGTGTCCCTTGATCACCCAGAGTACAGTGGAACCATCGTAGTTCACTGCAGCCTCAAAGTCTGGGTGCAAGCAATTCTCCTGCTTCAGCCTCCTTAGTAGCTAGGACTACAGGTTCATACCACTGGGACCAGCTGACTCTTTTGTAGAGACAGGTTCTCTCTATGTTGACCATGCTGGCCTCAAACTCCTCTCTAAAGCAATCCTCCCACCTTAGCCTTCCACAGTGTTGGGACTACAGGTATGAGACACTGTGCCCAGCCAGGGCTTGAATTTAGTGAAGAATTTTATATGTGACACTGAAATCATCTTATATAAAAGAAAAAAAGTCCAGGTGTGGTGGCTCACGCCTGTAATCCCAGCACTTTGGGAGGCCAAGAAGGGTGGATCACGAGGTCAGGAAATCGAGACCATCCTGGCTAACACGGTGAAACCCCATCTCTTCTAAAAATACCAAAAAAAAATTAGCCAGGCGTGGTGGTGGGCACCTGTAGTGCCAGCTACTAGGGGAGGCTGAGGCAAGAGAATGGCATGAACCCGGGAGGCGGAGCTTGCAGTGAGCTGAGTTTGCACCACTGCACTCCAGCCTGGGCAACAGAGCAAGACTCTGTCTCAAAAGAAATAAAAAAGAAAAAAAAAGAGATAAACTACACTTCATCAATATTTAAAGTTCTTGCTCTGAAAAGTATAATGCTGAGAGAATGAAGCCACGTGGTAAAAAATGAAAAAAAAAACACCAGATATTAAATATCTTATGACAAAGGATTTATATCTAGACTATAAGAAGGAAACTTAAAATGCAATAGTAAGTAAAAAAGTAGACATATACAAATGGGGAAAATATAAGACACTACTGCAAAGGAGACATAGTGATAACAAATATGTCCATTAAAAGATTCTTCATCATTAGTTATTCAGAAAAAAAAAAACAAAGTAAAAGCACAATGCAATATGACTACACAGCTATTAGAAAGGTGAAGAAAAATAGGTAATGCCAATTACCGATGAGGACACATGGTAACAGGGAATCTTATACATTGTTAGTGAAAATGCAAAATGGTACAGCAAACCTAGAACACAGTTTGGAAGTTTCTTATAAACATGCATTACTATATTACCATGTATGCCCACAATTACACTTCCAGGTTTTTATCCAAGTGAAATAAAAGCCTATGAATACACAGACACAGACACAGACACACACACACACACACACACACACACACACGTATTGAGTGTTTAGAGTTACTTCATTCAAAATTACCAAAAACTGGAAACGATTGAAAAGTACATCAACTGGTAAATAGATGTTAACACTAGTGTACCAATTAAATTCTCCTTAGCAATAAACAGGCATAAACTATTGAAAAACACAATAATGGCAATGAGTTCAGATAAATTTTGCTGAATCCAAAAGAACTAAAAGGCTACATAAGCTATGATTTCAATTATATGACATACTGGAAGACATAAAAGTATAATGATTGATAAAAGATCAGTGGTTACTGACAGCAAAAGGGTGGAAGAGGCTTGAACTCAAAAGGCAGTAGCAAAAGGGGGTCATTATTGTGATTATTGAACTGTTTTCCATCCTGATAGTAACAGTTTTTGCATTTGCCAATACTCATAGAACTGTACACTGGGCACATTTTTTGTATGTAATTAAAAAATTTTAAATAATTATATATACTTATGTTTATGCATGCTATATATGTATAAATGTATATGTAATCTATATTTCTAGATTTCATATATATGTACATATCCCTAGGAAACTACTATAGAAATAATTCAGAAAGACATGGCCAAATAAACCAATATTGAAATTTAAAATATTTACATAATCCCCCCAAAAAAGCAGAAGAGGGGAAACAGAAAATCAAAAAAACAAAAAAGACAAAAACCAAACCAAAACAAAATAGTATACATAAGTCCAACCACACCAATAATTATATTAATAAAAATAAACTAAAAACACAAGTTAAGAGACTGAGATTTTTGAGTTGGATTAAGAAAATATGGCCCAACAATGTGTTGTGAATAAGAAAAATATTATGAGTGAAATTTCTATTGCAAAAATAATATATCATGCATATGTAACCCAAAGAAAGCTATTGTGGCTCTATCAATGTCAACAATGTAGTCATTAAACAAGGAAATTACAATGAATAACAAAAACATCTAAAAATAATTAGAAGGGTTAATTTACTAAGAAGACATAACAATTTTAAATATATATGCACCTAACAACAGAGTCTCAATGTATATGTAATAAAATTTGGTAGAACTTTTAAAGGAGAAATAGACTTATTTATAAGATAATCTTCTCTTAGTAACCAATAGAACAAGTGGGCAGAAAATCATCAAAGATTAAAAGGCCAGAACAACTCTATCAACCAGCTGGTCTAATTGATAGCTATAAAAGAACACTTCTCACAGTAAGAGCAGTTTACTTTTTTTCTGTACATTGGATACTGTAATAGAGTACCCCACAAAGAAGTTAAGAAGAATAGGCCCGAGACAACTCTGATGCAGACTGGCTTGGAGTACCAATGGTTTTAAATCTGTTAGACAGGAGAACGAATTGTGCCAAGATGCGTGTCTTATCAAACTCTGAAAGGAAGTCACTTGGTTTAGTCCAAATTCTGAGGACAATGCTTAGAGTTTTTCCTAGTCTCTGTTCATAAATTCAGACTTACGACTAACTGTGGTCCTATACTCATACTGACTAATTTAATAAAGTGGTTAGGTTAACTTCTTGAAAAGACAATATGGTTAAAAGTAGTAAGATGGAATAAATTGGGAAAAAATTTCAATAACCCAAGATGTGCATAAGTGAAAAATGGCATTGAGTCTTTTTAGAAGCCCTTCCCTAAGGAAACAGCAACCATTCAAAATTTTCAACAAAAATTTGAGACACTAAGAATATATTTAAGGAATATTTTAAACGATTTTACGGGGTATAGCCAGTAGCAAAAACAAAGAGCTCCTCGTTTTTGTTGTTTTGTTTTGTTATATTTGAACTCATATCTGAAACGAGAACCTAGAAAAAAATAAATTACAGTAGGATTGTAACAATTTAGAACTAGTGTGTATATGTTTTGGCATTGTTAAAGAGTCTTAAAGTAGTTTAGAAAAAAGCTTAGAACAGAGAACAAAATCAAAATATTCTGTGTTCTTAAAGAATCATGGGCTTGAGGCTATGGATAACAGTAGATAATAAAAGCAGAGTCCATTGGAAGAACTTATATCAGCTAAGGATAAGAAGGATAGATGTGCAGAATAATATTTATTTTCAGGAAATCATTAGACCAGAAAAGAGTGCATTGTTTATAAATACATTTTGAAAATGAAAGGGCTTTTTTGTTGACATACATGCTACTACCACTGTCATGGAAAATGATATGGTTTTGCAATACAAAAAACTCAAGTACTGGAAATGTCTAAACGTTATAAGTCCATTCTATGTTTCAAATGTTCCAATCTTTGTGGCCCTTAGTAGGGAAATCATTTTTCTTCTGTGGGGTCTACCCTATGCAATGTAATTTACTGGAAACTGTAATACAAAACTAATTGCTAGATAAAATCTAACGCCAAATGAACATTTTGTAATTGTTAAAAAACTCTCGTTACCATCAACTAGGTACTTCCAGTTCCATCCATGTCTTTGATTCCAAAACTGATTTTTTTTTAAGAATTCTTTAGATTCGTATTGAAGTGATTCAACTAGAAATTAATAATCTTCATTTTAACACTGCTCTGAGCTAATGGCTGCTCTTGAAAAGGTTTGTACATTATTTATGAAAAACACTTTACTTCTGCCATTCTGTGCCATGTCTGATCCTTTTCCTTGATATAATGTCCAATACTCCTACCACAACATAATTTGTTATTACACTTGCAGACACTTGTTCTTCCAGAATGGAAGTCCAATATTAAGACTGTATTACTATGACTGAAATTCTAATTCTAACTTCCATTTCCTTTATAACATTAGACTGTTATCCCATTGTTATATTCAACCTATTGACTTTTGATTGTTCATGCTATAAGTTGTATATATTGTTTGACTATACTGTTTCAAGTTGGGTTCTGTCCTCTACTTTCTGACTAGATTTATTTTATATTACTCACTTTGGCCCAGATGTATTCAAATTCCCAAATCCAGGTTTTATATTTCTCCAGTTTTCCTTACTGCATTATGATAGCCCCTTAAGTGATATACAAATCAGAAAAGAATGTCTACAAGCATTCAATAGTTTAAAAGGCTAATATCATGTAGGCTGCTTTAATTGTAGAAATACATAAACCCAATAAAGTGTATTCTCAAAGTGTAAGCATGTTTGGAATTTAGAATAATGATACCTGAAATTCTAAAGGCATAATAAAATTTTGACATCTATTTCAAGGAGGAGTGATTTTTTTTTTTCCTTTAGGGGAACTAACTTATGGAAATCCGATGTGTTAAATAACATCTTCATGGTTTCCAGCTTCTTCTGATGCCATTATTGTTGTATATCTTATTTTGAGTGGCTGTCACATAACATAAAGCTGTCTGTGACATGTTTCGATTGTAAGCAATTGGAATTCTGATTATAAAGATACTTCAGAATATGCTTCAATGGTTAGTAAGATGAATAATGCATTATTTCTTTATTATTCATTGAAAACTTTGGTTAGAATCATAGATATTCAGACTTACCGGCCAAACATTTAACAAAAGGAAGGAATAAATGTCAATATTTTTGGTATATTTTTTCCTCATGTTAAAGGCAGCAAGTCTGGAAACGGCTCATTATATTTATATATGCTTTTTAATAAGAAGAAAAAATGTATTTTTAATGTTAACTCAATAAATTTTTCTCTTATGCTAAAATTTTTTGACATAAGTATTAATATATGTCTTTCATGACTTTCAAAGAAAAGTTTAGATGAAATGCACTTCTAATATATGAACTATATTAAAAGAGAACCTATATACTTGCATTTTTGAAGGGAAAGTTACAAATTTGAAATTCAGACTAACTGGGAATGGATTGTATATATCTATTATTCTGTTTTACCATAACAATTTGCTAAACTTTTGCAAGTTTTGATTTGAAAGTCTTTAAAGTTTTATTACTAATAGAATACTAATAGTATAATTAATCATACAGTTATTTTGAGGATTATATCAGCTTAAAATGCATGGTACAATACGTGTGTGTGTGTGTGTGTGTGTATTTTATATATAAATATTACCTTCAGTATCTGTATGTCACACACAGTATAATCATAGATACTGAAGGTGATATTTAGGATGTATTTGATTCCAAATTAAAAAAAACTCACTCAAAAAGGCTTTCATAATAAAGGAATTACTATCTTATATGATAGGTATACTATAAATCTAATAATTCTTTGCTACATTGCCAAAAAAATACCAAATCTGCCTTGAAATAGCCTATTACTTTTCAATTCCAAGGTTATATCTAGGTCACTACAGTTCCACAAAGAGAAAGTACATCTGAAGCTATACAGCCCCTGGAAAGGACACTGCCCAGTGAATTAATCATGTATGACCATGGGGGACTTTAGATAAAGAAATCCTTTCAGTGAAGAGAGTCTGGGTTCATGGAGATCAAAAGACAATCCTGAGCAATAGATTTAACCCTGAAGCAGAGGATGGAGTGACTTTCCTGAGAATCACATTGAGTGGGGCAGGAGACCTGAGAGAAAGCAAGGTCCTACTAGCAAGACAGGAAAGAAAAAAAAAAAATGTTTATTGGACAGGTGATTACCAGTGTTTTCTATATTAAATAAAACAGTATTTTGCACATATTATTTTGTTTGGTAATAATTAATTTTTAATTTGTCTTGCAGAAATATAACTTGGTTCTAAGTTCTTACATCTATAAAAATTTTACTATATGCTGTCATAGTGTTATGATTTATCCCTAATGTAATTTTCATTGCAGTCATATTATAAGCACAATTCTATGTTGTTCCACAATTTCATAGAATTAGTACTCTAAGTCAGTAGATAAAATATATTTCAGAGGAAAAAAATGGAGGGTATTATGTCTTTTAAGCTTTATAATACAAGATAAATCTTTTCTATTACACGTGAGCTGTGAAAATTGATGGTTATTCTTTATTCAAAGCCCTGATATTAACAAATCCCTAAAAAATGGAATGAATAGAAACAGAACAAATGAAAAAGTATAGATTGTTTGACAAGTAGTCATTTGCATATATTATTAGATAAAATTGATTTAAAGAATCTCCACAGATTAATGGATAAAGAAGTTTTAATGAAATACAATATTTAATTTGGAAACACATTAACTTATAAATGATAAATTATAATAAATAAATGTTAATATTAATTTTCCTATATAGAAAAGACTTCAATTCTCCCAAAGAATCACTGAAGGAGAATTGATAAGAAATATGTGTGTAATTCTCAAATATGTTGCTTGACATGGTTTACAGCTTTACACAAAATTTTCCCAAATGAATTTAGAAATAGCATTATTATTTATGAATGTGAACTGATGTATGATCTAAAGTGGAAACTAAAAGTTATGATACATATAATACTACCATGGTATAAACACTAGTGAGAATCAAATACCATTTAAGAAATGTTTTATTGTTAGAAATAAGAGGAAATCTTTATATACTCACCCCATACACACATTTGTTTCTATTGTTTGCAGAGTATTACAAATTTCCAAAATTATGTCATTTTACTCATAAATACTTCAGTGTAGAACCCTATTTGATAAGACTTGCTTCATATAATCTCACTGCCATTATCATACTTGATAATATCATTCATTACTTACAAATATACACAAGTTCATTGAGACACACATTTTTCTCATTTTCTTTAATATGACTTTTAAAATTTGGTTTATTTTAATCAGGGCTATTTTCCGTTTGTGTTTAGATGTTAGGTAATTTATTTTTGTTTACTCTATGGTCATCTTCCTTCCTCAGTTCTACATCATAGTATTTATGCCATTGATTTGTTAAGAAAATGAGCCACGGGTCATAGAATGTCTTACATTTTGAGTGTGGTTAGTTAATTTTTCTTGCTGTACCACAAGTGCTTCCTCTATGCCCCATGTTTTCTGTAGCTTGGAAATGAATATAATTTAATCGGATTGGGGTTTAATTTAATTTAAGCAAAATTCTCTTAGATTGTGCTGTGAATTTCTTAGTGCATCATATTAGGAGTTATATAATATCTGCTATTGTTACCTCTAACGATAATGAAATTGATAAGTAGATCCAAGATTTTTTCAGATTTAACCATTCAATATAAAATTTTCCTCAAAATTTAACTTTTGGTTTGAGCTTCTATTTAATATTGTTGCCTAAACTATTTTTATATCAGCTTATAAAATCAAAATTTTAAAAATCTATCATTTATTCTTCATTTACTAGCTGAATTTATTTTCTATAGAATGAATTACTTCTCCCCAACCTTTCAGCTGTTCTAATGTACAGTTTATAAAATAATGGCCAAATGAATGCTCCATTTTTTGGTGTGTATATATTACTACTAACCAAATTTTATTATTTCGAGGTAGTAATTTCTATTGATTTTCAAATATTTTTAATATATGTAAATATATATGGCATATCCTGAATGTAGAAAATATTTCATCTATTTTATTCCATTACTTTTCATTATGTCTGTATTTTTTTTTCTTTTGCCAAAGTGCTGGGTTAGTACTACCCATAAAAAGTGACTAGTGGTAGAGAAAGTGGGCTCAATTTTTTTCCCTATCTGTGGAGGAATACCTCCAGAAGATAGTATATAAGAGAAACATAAATTCCTATTTTATTAATTTTATTTTAAAATATAAATGAAAGTTAAATTATGTTAA
>NC_037685.1:1395312-1447534 GCF_003255815.1 Theropithecus gelada | reverse complement strand
AAAAGGGATTCCCTTCCCCCTTGCGCTTCCCAGGTGAGGCGATGCCTCGCCCTGCTTCAGCTCTCGCTGGTCGGGCTGCAGCAGCTGACCAGCACCGATCGTCCGGCACTCCCCAGTGAGATGAACCCAGTACCTCAGTTGAAAATGCAGAAATTACCGGTCTTCTGTGTCGCTCGCGCTGGGAGTTGGAGACTGTAGCTGTTCCTATTCGGCCATCTTGCTCCGCCCACCGAAAATGTTGTTCTAATATAAGGAGTGAATAATTTGAACAGAAATAAACTCTCCTAGGATACATTATAACATAAAAGGCCATATAACTTTGTTAGGTTGTGTGTGTTTGAATACAAATGTGGGTGTTAAACATAAAATTAGTTTTTATACGGTCCTTCTTTGCTCAACAATGTACATTTTGTCATAATATTCCTTTCCTATAACAATATGGTCAAAGTGAAAAAATAAGTTATATTTAATTAAAATATCTCCATTTGAATAGTGTTCACATTTTTAAGAAGAAAAGTAAAATGTTGAGTCATTGAATGATATAGTATTCACGATGAAATATAATTTCACAATTTAAAAATACTATGGCTCTATGTTTTATTTTATTGAAAATTGCTCCACCAAACTTTTCTGATAACATATTTCTTTAAATAAAAGTACATCATTTTAAGACACATCTTTATTTTACATGCCAAAAGAAATTACTATAAAGCTAAAAAGCAGGCTATATATGATACAATACTAACATTATTTCTGGTCTTAAAATTATATGTAAAGTATATTTTCAATTCATGGTTTGTAGATATAACTTATGTATGTTAGCTATATGTATGTTAATATAAGCCTGTTATTTTTCAATTAAAAATAAAAATACTGTATAAGCAATGTTAATTTTAAAACAAATGGTTTTTTAAATAAATGATTTTTTTTCAGGAATCTAATATTTAGAACATAAGCCATTACTTATTCAATTCTATTTACCTTTTTGTCATATAATTCCATTGCATTTTGAAGCATCAATAGATTTGTTTCGATAATGGGGTAAGGACTCCTTATTCAATAAATGGTGCTGGAATAACTGGATAGCCAAATCCAGAAGAATTAAACTAGACCCTTGCCTTTTACTCCATGCAAAAATTAATCCCAAATGGATTAAAGATTTAAATGTAAGAGCTCAACTATAGAAATCCTAGAAGAAAATCTAGGAAACACCCTTCTTGACATCAGCCTTAGCAAATAATTTTTGGCTAAGTTCTCAAAGCAATTGCAACAAAAACAAAAATTAACAAGTGGGACCCAATTAAACTAAAGAACTTCTGTACAGTGAAATAAACCATCAATAGAGTTGACAACCTACAGAACATGATAAAATATTCAGAAACTATGCATCCAACAAAGGTCTAATGTACAGAACATATAAGGAAAATAAATTACCAACCAAAAAACAACCACATTTAAAAAGGACAGATGACATGAACAGACACTTCTGAAAAGAAGACATACACAAAGCCAACAAACACATGAACAAATGCTCATCATAGTAAAAAAACAAATCAAAACCACTATGAGAAAGCAGCTCACATCAGTCAGAATGGCTATTACTAAAAAGTCAAAAAACAACAGATGCTGGCAAGGCTACAGAGAAAAGGGAACTCTTATGCATTGTTGATGGGAATGTAAATTAGTTCAACCACTGTGGAAAGCAGTCTGGAAATTTCCCAAATAACTTAAAACAGAGCTACCATTTGACCCAGCAATCTCATTACTGGATATACTCACAAAGGAAAATAGATCAGTCTACCAAAAAGACACATGCACTTCTATGTTCATCAAAAAGCTATTCACAATAGCAAAGACACATAATCAACCTACGTGTCCATCAATGTTGGACTGAATAAAGAAAAAGTTCACCCTGGAATACTACGCAGCAATTAAAAAGAATGAAATTATGTCCTTTGAAGCAACATAGTTGGACTAGAGGCCATAATCCTAAGATAATTAATGAAAGAGCAGAAAACCAAATACTGCATGTTTTCACTTATAAGTGGGAGCTAAACTTTAAACACAATAGACATAAACGCAGGAACAACAGACACTGTGGACAACTAGAGGGGGAAGGGAGGGAGCTAAAAAGCAGGCTATTTATGATACAATACTAAAATGCCACTAACTTTGAACTTCATTACTTCACCCATTTAAAGGTTGAGAAATTTTTATCTCAGAATTTATGGAATGTTACATATAACCATGGATATGTCACTCATATGGCTAAATGTATAGTCTGAATAACACTGTATCAGATGCAAGTATTTGATTGAATGCAAAACATGATCATATATTTGAATGTCCATTAAATACAAAAATTTCTGTGGATGACACTGAAGTCATCATCTCAGAATGTCTCTTATTGACTTTCATAATACAAATACAATAACAAAATATATAGATGTTGAACTTTTAAGGTTTTCTCACACTTTATGTATCTATCTATATGTTGAAATTTAGATACTCATCCTATTGAAAAAAACAAAACAAAAAACAAAACCTCCTTCTCTACCCAGAAAGTTTACATTATGCTATTTTATCTGAACCTAAGTAGAGTAACCAAGAAGATATTAGTTCACTAAATTTCAGGTATTCGTGATATAATCAATTCATCTTTGTGTTTTCAGAATTAGTATTGCCTTTTTAATATGTTAATATAAATAGGTGCATAAGATTATAACCAGATTTTTAAACACTTAAAATAGATATTACTTGATTAATTATAGTCTATATATTGTAAGAAATAACATATTAAAGGTAATTCCTTTTAAATGTACAGTGTTAACCACAGTCACCCTACTGTGCAATAGAACACCAGAACTTGTTCCTCCCATGCAAATATAACTTTATGCCTGTTGATAAATCTCTCCCTATTCCCCTCTCCTTTCTACCCTCCCCAGGTTATTGTAACCACTGTTCTACTCTCTACTGCTTTCAGATCAGCTTCTTTAGACTCTATATATGTAAATGAGGTCATGTATTTGTCTTTCTGTACCTTGCTTATGTCACTTAACATAATGTCTTCCAGGTACATCTGTGTTGCTGTAAATTACAGGATTTCATTCTTTATCATGTACCTCGAAGAAAAGATTTTGGATGTTCTCACCACAAAGAAATAATAAATGTATGAGGTGACTGAATATTCTAAATACTCTGATTTGATTATTACACCATATGTATATGTACTGAAACATCTCACCGAACCCTATAAATATGTAATTATTACTTGTCAATTAAAGACAAAATTTTAAAGAATTTATTAGTTTTAAACACTAAGCCCTTCATGTTGTTACTTACCATAGTTTGCAAACATAATGGCTACCAAAGAAATATCAAAGTTCCTTATCTTTGCTATTTCTTGTAACATTTATTAATGCACTTTACAAGACTATTGCAGATACGTTAGAAAGTTGCTCTGTTTTCTGTAATTATCATCTCTAGGCTTGTGTTAGATTAACTGCAATACTTTTTGGGTTACATTTTTCTTCTCCTTTATGTCTTTCTTATGCATTCTTACTACTTTACACATAATTTATTTGATACTTCCTCTTCTTTACAAGAACACAGTGCATTATCCATTCACTGCTTGTTTGCATTCTACTCTGTTTAATGTTTTTCTATCATAACTCTCTTGTGATGCTGATTCCTGCATTTTCTTTACATTTCAAGTTTAAGGTTGCTTACTGACAGTCAGTAAGTGTGCCCAATAGATAAAGAGATTTAAAAGGGTTATTTCTCAGATTGTGTGCTCCTGGAAATATGATACCTCTGTGAAATAAGATTTCTCTTCTTTATGCAGTGTTTTTTTTTTTTCTTCAGTTAAGTCAGCCATCCCCTACCCCCAGCCTATAAACAGTCTTTCTTCAAAAGACTCTAAGAGATCAGCCAAATGCTATCTCAGCATGTTCATTTTTAAAATCTCTATCAACTATTAAAGGTAGGTTACACTTGATGTTAAACATGATTTAAACGTCCACATTTGGCATATTAAAATATTAGTAAACCATAGTCAATAAAACAGTCGAATAAATATTGAGGATGGATTGTAGTTTATATTCTCACATACATGCATTTTCAAACTTTAGCTTTCATCTGAGTTGGCAAGTCTATAATGTGTAAAAATGGATGAGTCCAGCAAACCTATTTTCAGAGATTATTTTTCCTACTATTAGAACTAATTTCTGCTGATGTGAAAGTATTATTTGCTTGACCTACCAAGTGTGAGTGTTTAATGGACTTAGCCCAGCTAAGGATGTGAACTGGTTATCTGAGTCCTCAACCTGAGAGCTTGGCTAATTCCCTGATAGATTCAGCCAACACATTTTGCCATTTTAGACCCAAAGGACATTATTCGTAAATTGGAACTAATGACACTGACCTGCTATGTAATGGCCTAGCAAGAAATAGCTAATCAATATATGTTTTTTTGGTAGTATAAAGTACTAAAAACTAACCCTCAAATTGTCCCATTCAGAGTTATAAAGCTCAGTTATTTATTTCATTTTTCTAAGTGTTAGAAAAAATGTAGAGGGTCATTTGTTAAAAAGGAATCCTGCATGAAATAAAACAGGTGCTATGGTTAATGGTGCTGTAATTTAGCAGATTCCTGTTAATTCCATCTCACTATATCAGGATAACATTGAATGGCTGATTTTTAGAGGTCTTCATGAAGCTATAATTTCACATGAAGTCTTGGTAGTGTGAGGCTACCACATGTCTTCTACAAACTCTATTTAAAGACATATTATTGTCAATTTCTTAAGCAAATAATAAGGCACATTACTTTCCATTTTAATAAGAAGGTAACATTCAAAAATGTGTTTTTTAAAATTGTCAAAATTGATGAATTTCCTCTGTCAATTATTTCTAACATAAAGGAAAGTAGAACTGAAGATTATACTCCAAAATCTTGTAGGTGATAGTATATTGCATTCAGTGATTTTTTTCTAAAATTGCCTTAAAATATGAACTATTTAGAAAACGCCACCGATGTGTGATATAGTATTTTAAACCAAAAATACATCAATCCTCAACAATACCATAAGTAATTTTACTTACAATTTTTAAAAGTTTATACTGTAAAATTTATTTTCTTGAAATCATTAGGAAGATAAATATTTTTCTTAGATCATTTCTAAAATTATTAAGATCATATGATTCTTGGTTAATGTTCCTTTTAACCACAAAACAAATAGAAATGCTAGTGAACATCCATCATTGCTTTTCTACTGGAATGGTATTGTGGTATTGTAACATGAATAAATGAGTAGACATTTTACTATTAGTCCATCTAACATCACATGTATATACAAATATATATACACAATGATGATACATAATGATGATCCTACTGCCTCCTTTCTTACAGTTTTGCTGTTGAAGTGCCAAAATGATTCCTTTATAATGAAACTTACAGGTTAAGAAATTACACAGTAAAGCCATAAAAGTTAGCATTCTAGGTAAATATGGTTTATCAAAGTAATAAAAATAATTTTACTATTTTTAGAAACCTTTTTGTTCCCCAAAATTATTTCATTATATTATTCACTCTTCTTTAACATGTTGTACTATACCATTCACATATTTTGGAGATCCTCTGATGTCAGTCTCTAAAATTGTTTCTAAATTATCAATTTAGATAGATAATATTTCTGTATATGAGTGTACCTCAAATTAGTTTATTCCCTACCAATGGGCACATGTGTAGTTTCCAATCTGTCATAAATTATGATGCTGCAATGTATAAAGTTGTACCTATATCATTTTTACATTGTGAGTACATTTACAGGGATAAAGTAACTGAAATAAATATGGCAACATCAAAACGGTTAATTTTTTATGGATATAAATACCTAACAGTGAAATAATTGGATAACATATAAGCATATATTTAACTTTTTAAATATATGGCTAGAACTATGTCATAATATTGTATCATGTTACATTGACACTAGAAGTGCATATAAAGATGTATACATGAGCATTCATAGCAGCCTTTTTTACAGTAGCTGAAAATTGGAAACCACCCAGATGTTCTCTAACAGATAAGTGGATAAAGAACTTCTATATACCTATAAAATGGAACGCTATTCAGCAATAAAGGGAACAAACTATTGGATACATACTAACAGCATTGATATATCTGAAAGTAATTATGCTAAGTGAAGGAAACCACACACAAAAAAGAAAAAAATGTGCCTACTCTATAATTCCATTGATATACATTTCTATGAAATGCAAACTAATCAGAAAGCAGATTAATGGTTGGCTGGGAATGCAGGAGTTGGGGGTAATAAAACAAAGGGGCATGAGGAAAATTTGGGGGTAGTTATGTTCAAAAACTTGATTGTGATGATGACTTCACAGGTGTGTCAAATCTTATTAAATTGTATGCCTTAAATGAATGCAGTTTTTATGTCAATCATTCCTTAATAAGATTGTTAAAATATACAAAAATATATTCTGGCTCAAAGGAGAAGAAAATAAATTCTCCAGGGCTCTTTATTCAAAGCATTAAACTACATAATTTTTCTTATTGGTCTGCAACAAATTAAGAAGCTTATATCATAATGTAGTGCATTTCCTTGTACATTTCATTGTACATTTCATTTCTTGCTATGAGAAAAATATATAGACAGAAGTAAACAGTCAGCTTAGTCACATGCTACTTATCTTGCTGCAGACCTACATCACACAGTTCACAGACTAAATAAACTTCCCATAGAACTAAGATGCTATCTTTATCATACACTAAAAATGTGTCTGTTTTTGTGTATAGATGTGTGTGTGTATAATCATATTTATGATCCCACTTCAAACTTTATCTTGTTCCATTGATTTGTCTTTCTCTTCATGTTCCATTACCTTATTATGCTAAATATTAAAACAAATTTTAAATTCAATCAGGGTTTGTACACCTTGATCATATTTTTAAAAATATTCACTGGCCGTTCCTGTATATTTTTTCTAATTCATTTTAGAATGATTCTCTGTAGTTCCAAAAATAAGACCTCCTTATATTTTTGGTTGAGAACATGTGAGACTTTTTGTAACATATTAGAAAAAAATTGCATAGTTTTTGATATTGAAATATCAGAACATAGTATTTTTTAAAATTCATTACACTTTTTTCTATGAGATTTATAGAGATTTTTCCATACCTATCAATATTTCTTTTGGGCACTTATTCATATTGTTTGTATTAAATGGCATTGTTCACTATATATTTTCTTCTATGTTTTGTATTAGGTAATTGATTGATTTAGTCAACAGATATTTCTTGGGAACCTATTATATTTCTGGCATCATTCTGGGCACTAGGGATAAGCCAAGAAACAAAGCAGATATAAATTCTTCACTCAATCAACATTTGGTCCTGATAAACATGTTTGAGGGTTGCAGTTTTGCCTAGGGTGGCCTGGAAATGCTTGACTGAGAAGGAGTTTAGCAAAACAAACTGATTAAACGTGAGAGGTAGCCATCTGGAGAGCAAAGTGACACTATTCTAAGCAGAAAAATAGAGCAAGTATGGGGCCACACCATCACTGGAAGGTTTGAGGGACATCAAGAAAACCCATGTGGCTAGAATAGAGTGAGCAAAAGTATAATGTTGTGTTCTAAGAACTAATGAGGATGGTGATCATGTAGTATTATCAATATGAATAAAATGGGATGCCATTTGAGTGCTTCGAGCAGAGAAATAACAATATATGTGTTTTGAGAAGATCAGTCTGATGGTTATGTTGAGAATAAATTTAAGGCAGTAAGGGTAGAAACAGGAAGAACAGTAATTAGGTTATCTGCACCTGTCGTTATATAGTTGCCCTTCTTTTCTCAGGATACTACCAGTGAGTTTGGTGAGAAGTAGTGTCATCTTGAACATAATTTAAAAATAAATGTTGAGATTTCCTGATGGACCAGATGCAAGAAGTTAAGACAAAAAGAAGGAGGAAAGAGAGTCAAGGGTAAAACTCAGGTGTACCAGGTGTAGGTGTGTGCAGTTAAAAGACTAATTATCACTAGCTGTGATGATGAAGACTACAGAAGGAGGAGCAGGGTTGGAGAGAAATAAAAGAAACTCAGATTTAGGCATGCTATGCTTGAGATTCCTACTGTGAATCCAGAGAGAAATGTCATATGGGTAGTTAGACATACAAATTAGAAATTTAGAGAACACTAGATTGAAGTCAGCACATGGATGGTGTATAAAGCCAGGAGACTATATAAGATAAACAAACATGGGAGTATAGACAGAAAAATAATCAAATGGTTGATCCCTGGACCAATGTAAACATCCAGTTGGGAGACACAAAGAGGAAACAGAAAAGTCACCAAAAAAAGAAATCATAAATATAGGTAGAAGATGAGCTCTCCACGAAGTCAAGGAAATGCATTATTCACAAAGGAAAAGTAATTAGCAAATCTGAGTGCTTACAGATAGTTCAAGAAGGATAACAACAGAGCAATTACAATTGCATTTAGTAAAGTGGAGGTAATTGATGACCTTGATCACAGCAGTTTGGGTAGGATGTTGAGGATGAAATGTAATTTTAATGAGTTGAAGACAAGTTTAGACAATCCTTTAAAGTAAAAATGACAGAAATGAGGGAGTAGTTAGAAAAAGAGGCAGATACAAAACAAATTTTCATCTTAATGTACTAATGGGAATAAGGCAGTATAGAAAGAAATAAATAACAGAGGATAAATGGGAAAATTCTGGGGTGAGAAAGCAAGAGGGGATGGAATCTAGGATACTTTTGCAGAGGTTGATATTATCTAGGATCTTAGTGCTACAATTCATCCTGTCAAGGAGAAAGGAAGGGCAACTATGTAACTACAGGTGCAGATAGATGGCTCTATGAAATTAATTTTGCTGTCTATTAGAAAGCCAGATTGTCAGCTGCAATTTAAAATAAGAGGATGATTCAAAGTTTGAAGAAAGAGGAGAAAATATGTAAAAATTGTGAAAGTTAATGGGCTAAGAAAATAGTGTCAGGCACAAGTAAAGATTCACTTAAGATTTTTGAACATCAATTTGAAATAAGAAGTGCGTGTGTGTGTGTGTGTGTGTGTGTGTGTGTGTGTGTTTGCCAGGCATGAATAACTTTGTCAGTCCAGGCAGGAGAAGGGCAGAGAGTTGGATTAACCAGGGATGTGTTTTATCTTAATGAGCACAATCATAAGTCTGATTTACACAAATTCTGATTTACACAAGTCTGACACAATTGTACCCAGCCTACAAACAAAGATATATCTGATGATAGATATGCCTTGTTGGGTGTCATTATTTACAGAATAGGATTGATCAGAAACTTGATTCCAGTTTATCTAATTTAAAGAGCAGGACCTTGATGTTAGTATCTACAGAATTGACTCAGATGATTCAATTATCAGCAGCAATTTATTTTGAGTTTGTGGCCCCAGAAAAGGATGTTTCTAATCTGCCATACTATAGTTTTTCAAGTGAAATTTCAGAAGCCTAAGTCATTGGCAACAGCTCCAGAGTCAAGAAACATATTGGTCCTGTCATTCACCAAAGTTCTTCCTCATCATTCTTAACACTTTCAGCCTCCTAAGTCCAGCATCTCTTTCCCCCATGAGAGGGGGTATACTGATGCTTTGGTGCCTATATACAATAGAGCCATAACAGTTTCAGTCCTTCCCCTCCTCCTAAGTTTTTCAGGATTCTCAGTGTTTTCCTTAAAGTACCCAAAATAATGGGAGACAAGGAGGCCATCATCAGAAGGCTTAGAGGGAGAGAGAGGCTTAGCTCTATTAAGTAAAACTTTTCATTCACTGCAAGGTTCAAGTGGCTATACCTTTTCAACAAATGAACATAATGATAGAGATGAACCAAATGAACATCTGGATTTGGTTCATCTCTATCATTATTGCTGACACCATTGATTATAACATTGGAGATCTTTGACTCAGCAGCCACAACCATATTGCCTTTACTTTGAGGCCTCAGACCATTGTGGTGATCACATTCTTTCCTCCTATTTTCCAAAGGAGGGTGATTAACAACTAAGTTGGTAAACAACCAAGCAGAGTGAATAACAATCGATCAGGAGGCTGGTTTCAGTTCTAACTCTCCCTCTTTAGCCTCTAAACATTCATTAACAGATGAGACAGTGGAAGACACTCTGCCACCCAGGCTTCCCATACTCCTAAACATTCACTACAGAGTCCTGGAGAGTCTTTTTATGTACATTCTGTCCATCTCTTCTCTTCTAAGAAGCCATATGTCTGCGAATTATCACATCCTTGTCACCAAAATTGTCCAGAATGGTGCAGGGTCTGAGATTTTATCTTTTTAAAACCCTAACAAGCTCTCTTATTGATGTTTCATGGATGCGGAATGCGTGTTGTGATGTCGGCGCATGCGGTAGAACATTTTGGAGGAAAGAAGCACTGAGCTTCTGGAATCATCACTTTTATAGAAGGCTGAAGTAAGTCTGATTTTCATCTTGGCATAGACATAACCTTATCCCTCAAGATGGCTTGCTGTAAACACAGGACAAATGGGCTGAGTGAAAAGTAGACAGGACCTTGCACATTTATTTGGCTGTCCCAGCAAGAAGGTGCAAAGGGCATGCAAGGTTCCTAGCAGTTTTCCCATCTCAACAAAGAGATATGCTAAAGAAGTCTATGACATGATGATGAAAGGAATCTAATTGGTCCGTGTTGGTCAATTAAACCTAGAAAAAGTAAAATAACATTAAATACACATAAATTGAGTAGGTGTCTTGGGTCCTTATTTTAACACCCAGGAGCATTAGCATTCACCTTCAGATTTAACGGAAGAACTAGAGAGTCCAATGCCATTGAAATAGTAAAGATGAATAATGTATATCAGAGGTCAGTGAATTTGGCCTCCTGAGCAGTTGCCTGTTTCCATAAACACAGATTTCATAGAATGTGGCCATGCACATTCATGTACTTATTGTCTATGACTGATTTTTGTTTGTTTTATTTTCCTTGAGAGGAAAGAATAGTGATGTTGTAACAGTGATAGTGCAGCCTACAGATTTAAATTGTATACCATTTGTTTGTTTGGTTTCCTTTCTTTCTTTTTTCTTTTTTTGAGACAGATCTTGCTCTGTTGCCCAGGCTGGAGTGCAGTGGCACAATCTTGGCTCAGTGCAACCTCTGCCTTCCAGGCTCAAGCTATTCTCTTGCCTCAGCCTCCTGAGTAGCTGTGATTACAGGCAAGTGCCACAACACCCAGCTAATTTTTTTGTATTTTTAGAAGAGACGGGGTTTCATTAAGTTGGCCAGGCTGGTCTCAAACTCTGGCCTCAAGTGATCTGCCCACCTCGGCCTCCCAAAGTGCTGAGATTACAGGCATGAGCCACCATTCTTGGCCCTATTTAGCTTTTTAAGTGAATATTTGCTGATTTCTGATGTATGTTTACATGTATATAATGGAGAATGAGAGATTTTTTAAAAATCTATATAATTCTCTATTGTTCTCCTAATCATTTTTGGGTTATAAAACCAGGTGACCAAACAACAGCCCTATATTCTTAGCTGAATTCATGAACTCATCTCTCTTTAGATAATTGAACTGTACAAACTTTAAAGTGAAACATCAATGCTGTGATCACTATATGATTAGAGAGGAGGAAAAACTGATCAACATTTAGGAAGTCTGGTGACTTCTGTCTTTCAACACCACATTTCTGAAATAAATCATATGCAATACTGAACTGGTTTGGGTATTCATAGCCTGTTAAAGCAAGCAACTTGAAAGATGCCTGAGGCTAGCCTAAGGTCAAAGCCACTAACATGAACTAAAATCATCAATAAATGAGATTTTTTATGATATTTTAATTAAGCTCATTCTGGCATTATATGCATTGTAAATTTGACCTTTAGGAGCAAACCAACTTATTATGTGCATTTGGCATTTTCTCCAAGTAAATTTTAAAATAAAAAAATAAAATTGTATTCTTTATGCTGTTTTAAAAGTAAGGTTTTAATTGAAATGGGAGTTTTTATTTTTACTTTTTTATGATAAGTGAAACTGGAATGCAAACTAGATTCATATCCTAGAGCATATGTGATATGATTTGTTGTAAGTATACTCATAGAAATAAAGCCTATAAGAGCAATATTTTCTACTTAGAGATTTAATAGTGGTCTTATACTCTTTATGAGAAAAAATGAAGTAACTAGACACCACTCCTGGTGATACTTAATTCTATTTCACTTTTTTTAAAAAAACATAGAAATGGCATAGATGCTTCTTTAATGTTCCAAGGAATTTTCTTGTCTTCTACCCTCCAAGCCTCAGACTTCACTCTCTTCAAGAAAATTTAGAAAGAAAAATTATTTGGAATTTTTACTATCAGAAAACTTCATCTGTTTTTTTAATGACTAAGAAGCCCCAAAGGACTGTATTTTCTGACCTACCACACATTTTCTTGATGAGGCCAATCAATCTTGTTGCATAGTGAAACTAAAATTTCTCTGTAGGGAAATCCCCATCTGCTACTGTATCCTTAACACAATGTTGCAGCCAGTTTTAAAATTAATAACTACAGAAAATAATCACATGCTTGATGCCATTATTAAAACCTTCCCATTTTTCAATTATGTGTTTTCACACAGCATTATGTTTAACATAATGTAATAATACATTTTAAAGCAAATTTCATATTTGATTATACTGATATTTAATATAGATGAATTAATTCAATCAAAATGATGAGACTGTTTTTGAGTTTGGGCATTCAATCCATATTCTTCTACATTTACTTTATGTAGTATTGGTCTTGTCATATCCTATGTGATATGGGAAAATGAGCTGGGGACACACCCTAACAGATTTCTAGAATTCCACCACCGTTAATTGTACTGCAGTTAATCTCCTACTGGTTCAATTCTTTGACTAATACAATAAGATTCTCACACCATAAAGTTATTATTTCTTCTTCTTTACTTAACTTTATTGATGCTCCCCCTCCAGTGTGGACTTTTTATAGAGTTGGTAATTAGCGAGTTCACTAATGGAAACTGAAAAGACTACTTATATCATGTGATGACAATTAACATGCTTCTCGAAACTACAAACTTCAGGCTAAATATGTTTAAAGTATAAGTTGAGCATGATTACCAAAGTGCAGCTGAATCCTGTTTTTCTTGACGGCCTCCTTTCCTCCAGTTTCTTCAACAGACAATTGGGACTAAATTCATGATGCCTCTCAAAAACATTCTCTTGCCTCCAGTACATGAATACTCTTTTTTTTTTTTTTGAATTGTTCAACTGCTACTGTCATAATTTTTTATAAATTTTCTCTCTATTGGAATGTGCACTCCTCTTTAATATATTTCCCTAAACTCACCAAAGTGTCATCTCACATTGAGAAAATTATTCTCTAATATCAACTGTTTTGATAATACTGACTTCTTTATCTCAATGGAATTCTTACTGTCTGTCGAAACATTACTCCAAGACTATGGCTTTCCTCATAAGGATGTGTGTGTAGATTAATTTTTGCTATTTGCCATAAATTAAAAAAAAACCCTCAAATTCAAAATTCCACTCTGGTAACTTCCTTCAATGCTTCCAACTTGTTTGCTCACATAGTTTTCAACTTCATTAGTATCTTATTCTGATTCTTGTATCTTCTTCTTATCCACTATAGCCATTTATAATTAACCTTTCATTAATTCAACATTTATTTATTTAATAACTACTATAAACTCATTGTGGTTTTGATCTATAATTTTCTGAAAACTAAAGATGTTGAACATCTGCTTATGTTCTTATAGGTCACTTGTATATTTGCTCTGGAAAAAAATGTTTATTCCAGTCCTTTGCCTATTTTAAAAAATAGATTATTAGACTTTTTATAATGGTATTGTGAAGGCTCCTTGTATATTCTAAATATAAGTTGCTTATCTTATAAATGACTTTGAAATCTTTCCTCCATCCAGTGTTTTTTTTTTTTTAGTTTAGTAACAGTCCTTTGATGTACAGAAGTTTTAAAATTTTGAAGTTCTATTTATCTATATTTTAAAATTGTATGACTCATGCATTTAGTGTCAAATCTAAGAATCATTTGCCAAATTAATGGTCATTAAGATTCACTCAATATTTTCTCAGAATTTTATAGTTTTAGCTCTTACATTTAGTTCTTTGATTCATTTTGAATTAATTTTTGTATATGATGTGAGGTAAGGACCCAATTTCATCCTTTGGCTAACCCATCTCATGGCATTTGTTGAAAAGGCTATTCTTTCCTTTTTTGCATGGTCTTGTTACCCCTATAGAAAATCAGTTAAGCATAGATGTAAGAGTTTATTTTTACATTTTCATTCTATTCCATTGATCTACAAAATTTTCTTTGTGTGACTAACACAATGTCTTGATTACTGTTACTTTAAGTAAGTTTTGAAATTGGAATATGAGTGGCCTCCTACTTTGTTCTTTTTCAAGATTACTTTGGGTTTCTGAATCCCTTTCAATTGTACATTAACTTAAAAAATCAACTTGCCATGTTTTAAGAAAGAAGTCAGCAGGAGTTCTAATAGAGATTGCATTCAATCTGTACATCAAATTTGGTGAGTATTGCCATTGTGAAGTAGGTTCACTGATTATGAATCCTAAGGGAAGACTCCCATTGCACAGAAGCTAGCAAAAATCACCACCATGCCAACCCTCAGGAAGAGTAGTCTAAATTTCAGTCCACTAACTCTCGAGTTACACTTTGATTACTTGCCCAGATCTGATGACACAGATCACGCACAAACCAAGTTATATGAAGTAGATTTATTATTTACAGATAGAAAGGTAGCCAAAGACAACAGAAACCCAAAATTCATGATGATCCAGTACCCCAGTGCTCAGGAAAATTGCCAAGGGTAGATAGAGTTTCATCTGCATGTGCCCCACTTGTGGCCCAGCTAAGGTACCTCAGAAAATAGCCTGCCGTTGGTTTTATAACCTACAGGAAATGTGTTTGGCTAAAGTACTGAAGGACATCCTGTTTCTAGGGAAACAGAAACAGAGGCCAGGTTGTCCCTAGCAGTCTTCCCTAACTCGTGATGTGAAGTTCCCGAGGAGTGACAGGAACAAAGTCTGGGCTATTTCAGGCAGTTTCTCCCCATCTCAGTATGCGTTTCCTGTGTAATCTATGGTTATTCTGAGAATCACAATCAAGAAGAGAGGAGAGAAACTGGGTCAGCCAAGGCTACTCAAGGATCATACTGCAGTCGAATTAACAACTTTAAGTCTTCTGACTCATAAACATGGGATATATTTCCATTTATTTATGTGTTACTTTTCCATAACATTGTCTAATTTTCAGAGTATATGTTTTGTATTATCTTAGTTAAATTTATTCCCTAGTATTAGATTCTTTTTTATGCTATATTACTTTATTAATTTTATTTCCAGAATGTTCATTGCTAATATATAAGCATACATGTGATTTCATGTATTGCTTGTGTGTCCTGCAAACTTTCTTAATTTATTAATTTTAATTTACTTAATGGATTTCCTATGATTTTCTATATATAGTTTACTCTTGAACAATGTTTGGGTTGGGGTGCTGAGCTCTATGCAGTTGAAAATTCATGCATAATTTTCGACTCCCGCAAAACTAAACTACTAATAGCCTACTGTTAACTGGAAGCCTTTCTGATAACATAAACAATTAACACACATTCTGTATGCTTTATATACTATATACTGTATTTTTACAATAAAGTAAGCTATAAAAAAGAAAATGTCATCAAGAAAATCATAATGAAGAGAAAATATAATTAGTATTCATTACATAGATGTAACTCATCACTGTGTTATGTTGAGTAGGCTGAGGAAGAGGATGAAGAGGATCAGTTGTTCTTGCTGTCTTAGGGGTGATAGAGGTTGAAGAGAGATAGAGAAGGTGGAATGGGAAGCAGGAGTGGCAGACACATTTTGTGTATTTTTATTGCAAAAAAATTCATATACAAGTGATATAAATGGCCCCCACAGTTCAGACTTAGGTTCTTTTGAAGGGTCAACTGCATAAGATAATATTATTTCCAAATATGAATTATTTTACTTCCTCTTTTTCAATCTAGATAAATATTTCCTGCCTCTTTGCTCTGGCTACAACCCCCAATACAATGTTGAATATCAGTAGTGAGAGCAGAAAACCTTGTCTGACCTTAAAAGGAAAATGTCAGTCTTTCATCACTAAATGCAATGTTACAATGTCAGCTGTGTGTTTTTCATAGATGACCTTTATCACATTGACTATATTCATAAATATTCTACTATGTGAGTGATTTTTAATCATCAAAGAGATTTAGATGTTGTCAAATTGCTTTTCTGCACCTGATATGATGTAATTCTTGTATTTTATTCTGTTAATATGATGCATTATACTGATTGATTTTCTCGTCTTGATCCATCTTTGCAGCCCTGAGGTACTTCATCAGGGTGCATCATTTTCTTTTGATGTTGTTAGATTTGGTTTGATGATTTTGTTGAGAATGAATGCATCTATATACATACTAGATTTGGTTTATAATTCTCTTTCTCGGGGATCTTTTCATCAGGGTAATACTAAGCTCATAAAATAAGTTGGCATGCATTTTTTTCTGTGTGTTTGAAAGACATTGTGAAGAATTTGAATTAATTATTTGTTAAATGTGTAGTAGGATTTAGTGTGAAACCACTGGGCCAGGGCTCCTATTAGGATAGGTTGTGTTTATTCATTCTAACTCTTAGGTATATTCAGATAGCTATTTCTTCTTCAGTCTCTTGTAGCTTGTGTGTTTTTTTTTTTTTTTTTTTTTCCAGAACCTGTCTATTTATCTGAGCTTTCCAATTTGTTGTTGTAAAATTGTTTCTATCATTCCTTTATAATGCTTTTATTTCTGTAAGGGCAATCGTAATATCCCCTCTTTCATTTCTAACTTTACAATTTTTTCTTGGTTATTCTAGTTACGGTTTATCAATTTTGCTGATCTTTTAAAAGAACAAGACTTTCATTTTATTGATTTTTTGCTACAACTTTTCTGTTTTTAATTTCATTAATTTAGGTTTAGTTTGCTTTTCTTTTCTAGTGTCTTAAGGTAGATGACTAGATTAATAGTTTGAGATTTTTCCTCTTTCATAATCTAGTTATTGTGTCAATTTCCTTTTAAGTATACTTTAGCTGATTCCCAAATGTATTGATATTTGTGTCTTCCTTTTCATTCTTTTGAAAATATTTTTAAAATTCATTTTGATTTTTTTTTATTTGACCAATTGTTTAAAAGTGTTTAAAAGTGTTTCACTTAATTTTCACATATGCGTAAGTTTCCAAAAATTTCCTCTGCTACTGTTTTTATTTTGCTTTATTTTATTTTATTTTATTTTATTTTATTTTATTCCATTGTGGTCAGAGTACTATTTTTTTTAACGTATTGAAGTTTGTTTTATAGTCTAGTTTATGGGCTGGAGAATGATCTATGTACACTTGAGAAGAACATATATTCTGTCATTGTTAGCCTTAGTATTCTGTACTATTAGATTTAGTTGGTTTTCAGTTTTAAGTGTCCTATTTCCCTATTGATCTTTTGTCTTGTTGTTGTATCCATTATTGAGTAGATTATTTAAATCTCCAACTATTACTCTTGAATTGTCTATTTCTTCATTTGTATTAGTTTATGTTATGTATTCTGGTGTTCTCTTATTAGATGTTTACATGTCAATAATTGATATATCTTCTTTGTGGATTTACCCTTTGGTCATTGGGAAATGTTCGTATTTATTTCTCACAATATTTTTGTCTGTTTTAAAGTTAATTTGGACTGGGTATGGTGACTCACGTCTGTAATCCCAGCACTCTGGGACGCCAAAGTGGGCGGATCACGAGGCCACGAGACCGAGACCATCCTGGCCAACGTGATGAAACCTCGTCCCTATTAAAAATACAAAAATTAGCTAGGCGCAGTCATGCGCTCCTGTAGTCCCAGCTCTCAGGGGGCTGAGGCAAAAGAATCACTTGAACCTGGGAAATGAAGGTTGCAGTGAGCTGAGATTGTGCCACTGCACTGCAGCCTGGCAACAGAGCAAGATTCTGTCCCCAAAAACAAAACAAAACAAAAAGTTTGTTTGTATGTTAATGTAGCCACTTCAGCTTTCTTGTGATTGCTGTTTACATAATATACATTTTTTTCCATCTATTTGCATCCAATGTATTTCTATCTTGAAACTAAAGTGTGCCTCCTGTATATACACATAGGCAAATCATGGTTTTTGGTTTTATTTTTTAGCTGAAGTTTTCTGCATTTTGTTGGATTTTTTTAATCCATTCACATTAAATATTAATATTGTTAATATAGTTGAGTTTCTGTTTGATATTTTATTTTATGAAAGATTAATGCCCTCTGTGGCACAACACCTTACAGGTACTCAGCACATATGCAGAGGTTCCTAAACCCTGTAGTTCAAGGATTTTTATGGAGGCTTCATTGTGTAGGCATGACAAGTAATTAACTCCATAGCCAGCTCCTCTCTCCCTTCCTGGAAGATGAAAAGTGGGGCTAAACATTTTAAGCTTCAAATCATAATTTGGTCTTTTTGGTTACCAATTCCCATCCAGGGGCCTACCAAGGTCACCTCATGAGAACAAAAGACATTCCTATTACTCAAGAAAATCCAAGTGATTAGAAGTTCTGTGTCAGGAACCAGTATCAAGACCAAATATTAGAGCAAAAGATTTTCTTAGCACCCCTATTCCCTCAGGTAATTGCAAGAATTTCAGGCCTTCTGTATCAGGGACTGGAGGCAGTTATATCTCTATCTCTATCTCTATCTCTATCTCTATCTCTATCTCTATCTCTATCTCTATCTCTCTATCTATCTATCTATCTATCTATCTATCTATCTATCTATCTGTGTATGTAATATATATAATATATATGCAATATGCATTTAAATTTCTTCCATATCTTTTCATGGCTTGATAGACTTTTTTTTTGGAACTAAGATTTAGTTTCATGAATCAACCACAGTTTGTTTATCTATTTACCTATTGAAGGATATCTTGTTTACTTCCATGTTTTGACAGTTGTATAAATCTGCTAAAAAATTTCATCTGCAGGTTTTTGTGTGAACATAAGTTTTAAGCTTATTTAGACAAATACAAAAGAGCATGAATGCTGCATAATATGGTAAGTGTATGCTTAGCTTTGTAAGAAACTGCCAAATTACTTTGCAAAGTAGCTGTATATTTGCATTTCCACCAGCAATGAATAAGTTTCTGTTTCTTCATATCCTCACCAGCATTTTAGCAATTCTAATAAGCTTGTCATGTTGTCTTTTGGTTCTTTTAATGTGCAGTTCCCTAATGGCATATGATAGAGAGTATCTTTTCATATGTTTATTTGCCATCCATATATCATCTTTGATGAGGTATCTGTTCAAATATTTTGTATATTTTCCTCTTCCCAATAACATTTTTTATGAATTGAAAGTTGGAAAAAATAGTATTTCTTCATGAGAAAGCTAAAAAATAATTACATTTTATTGTGACACAATCACCTGAAGATGAAAAGGTAAGCAATTTTGTTTTACATAAATATTTAAATCTTTACTTTCAATTTATTGAATATCTTTATCATTTTGGTTTTTTACCATTTTCTTCAATTTTCTTTGATTTAATTGAAAATCAATGTGTTTATGATTTTAACTTAGGCTCAAACTATTTTAATTATACAATCTATTCTTTTAGTATGTTCAAATAAAAAGAGACTCACTCAAACAGGAACATCCCTGATCAACATCATTTTAACAGGTGACCTTTTCGTTCACATCAGATTTTATTTTAATAACAAATATCTTCCACAATGCTTTTACTAATATGCTTCCATCTAACATATAAGAATAGTTATGTCATAGGTAACTTAATCATCAACTACATTAATATTAATAAAAACACAAAACTAAGAGCCACAATGGTGAAACACTCTAGCATAATGATTAAATGCATGGATTCTGGCACCAGACACTCTCTATTTCAATACTGAACATATTTCTTTAATGTTTGTAACTTTGAAAAAATTTCATATTGTCTCTGCACCGTAGCTTTTCAATCTCTAATATAAAGATGAGTGATAACATTTTAAAAAATTAGTACAGAGGTAATATGGCTTAATATTGAAATTCTCAGGAACATATGAAATTCTACTATTTGTTAATTAAAGATAACCCTGTATGTCATACGCACTGTGATTTCTACTAGTAGAATTCCACAGTAGACTAGATTTTGAAATTAAATAATTTAAGCAGGAGTATTGCCAGAAATTTGCATTCCTGATGTGAAAACTATTCTAGAGTATGTGCACTCCAAAATAAAAGGAAATGCTGCTGAAAATTCAAATTTTGAGTGTATAGCTTATGAGAAAATATATTTATGGCACTGAGAGAATTGATTTAAGTATTTTTGAGATTAAAATTATTTCTGACTGTGATTCTACTCCCCTTATGTGACAATAATGGCTTATCAAACAGAAAACATGGGCTCTTCCTCTGAATTCAAGACTTTTAGAGGAGTCTATTAAGCATTAATGCTTTTCATGGGACTTTCCTGGCATGTAAGAAACTCAAAAAGGTTCTGGAGCAGCAGCAGCCAATTATACCTTTAAAAATTGCTCGACAGTTCTCCCATCATGGTCTCAGGGAAATCAAATATGCAGAACAAATAATCCACCCAATTAGAATTCATTATTGGAGAGTCTCAAGCAGCACTTCTGCTGAGTTGGCACAGAGCCACCTGCTCTAGTGCCTCATCATGATGTTGGAGGGTTTCTCACTAACTGTGATGTGGTCCTGTGAAAAGAGGAGGGAATAGTGTATCCTGCAGTGCTATATCATGAAGATTGCCAGTTACAATGAAGTTTGTAGAAAATCATAGTCTATTGTTTTATGGTGTTAACTGTATCATGAAACATTGAGCAATATAAGAAATAAGCACTTGGGAATATTCCAAACACTTTCTCCTTGAACTGACTTTGAGTGTAGGGCAAGTCATATTAAAGTTATCTATCCAACACCTGGTGAAATTTCAGTGTATACAGACAGAGTCAATGTACAAAGTCTATTTTAGCCAGTAATTTTCTTTGGAAGTACTAAAATGTCACTATTGCTTTTTATTCTTCTAGTCTAGAGGAGTTCACTCTTTTATTTTCCAACACACAATTGTGTGAAGTCTGCTCTTTTTATGTGTCATATTCAGGGAGAAAAAGTTTTCTTCAAGGGGGTTTATTGTAATAAAACCTTTTAGATTTATTGTTACAAGATCCATTATGATGTGTTATCTGAATTCCATTTCAGTTTGAAGTTGTTCAGAATCTTACATATATTTTAAGCCTTTGTGGCCAGGGAAGAAAGTATTTTATTGTACATTCCCAGATAGATAATTTACCATTTAAGTAGTACTTTTATATAATGCAAGTCACTCTTACCCCACTTACTTACTTACCTTTCCCAATAGGTGTCATATTTTTAAAATTATGTAATCCAGAGGAAATATATCTTCGTAACTTGGATTGTCTGCAGTAAGATTTGTCTTCCCTTTGAAATCTGTCAGTAGGATTACGTAATCAGAGTACACTAGTGATTGCTTTTCTTTATACCATTTTAAAAGGAACCATTTTTGCAACACTTAAGATCTTTTCTCCACAATTCTGAGGGATGGGGAAACAAAAAGCAAAATCAAAAAACATGGGATTCAAAAGATACAACTTACTAGCATCAGCAGAACAAACCAAAATGGATCCTTTTCTTTCTGTGGACACATGCTGACAGTCAGATTCAGAACACTACGAAATTATAGTAGGTAACATTTATCATATGGGAAATACATTCATATTCCAGAAATTATTTTTGATATGATCTTAAAATTATTAAGTATTTGAACTTAATTTTATTTCTATATTATTATGAGATCTGAATTATCCAATTTTAATGGTGATTTCCAAGCACAGTAAAATAAATGTACTTAGAAAAACATTACAATCTAGATTAAGAATGAACTGACTCTTCAGAGAATCAGGTGACCTTTTAGACTGAAAATATTTAATTATTGCAGTTCTTACATAAGGAATGTAACTAAAAGTAATTTAATTGTGTAAAAAATGCTTATCAAAAATATAATCAAATGTCTACCTATTTGCTGTCATCTGTAGTGAGAGGAATATTCAAATATCTGAAAGTAGATCCACAAAATACACATGGGAAACACGATTACGATTTAAAAAAGCATGTCTAAATAACATTTTAATTGTAATTAATTTTTATGTATATGTATCTATTTTTCTTAACAAAGTGAAATTATATTGCAAAAACAGATTACTAAAACTTGTATTATATTACAGAGGAGTTTATAAAAACATATAATTTCATAAATATTAAGCAAACACATATTCTTCTACATTCTAAATGTTTCATAAATTTACTTTTCATTTAGGTATTGAATCCAACAGGAATTTCCTTGTGTTTAAGGTTTGAGGTAGGAGTCAAATTTCATTGTTTCCATATGGAAATCTGATATTTCCAGTAAATTTTATAGAAATGACCAAGATATGATTATTGCTATCCTGTACCATCTCTGCCATACCTGAAGTGTCCAGATATGTGTAGGTTTATTTGGGGAGGTATTCTTTGACATCCTGCATTTTCATAGTTTGCATCAGTTTATCAATTTCTACTCAAATCCTCAGGATTTTAACTGAGACTGAAGTGAAACTATAAATAAATTGCAAGAAAAATGCACATTTATATTATTGTGTTTACTAACCCATGATGTAAAATGTCTTTTTTGCAGTTTTTTTTTTCCTATATTTCTATTCTCTGGAATAATTTAAGTATTGCATATACATTATTTTATTTGAAATTTAATTTTTTAAATCACAAAACATAAATGTTTATTTAATTCAGTTTACATATATTCCATTTTACACTTTGTAAACTCAATGAAGTTTTAAGACTACCATACATATAAACCATATGTGATCATGTTGTGTGTGTGTATATATATCACATACAATCTTATATTGTATATGGTATACATACAATCACATATGTATACACATATATACTCATGTATATATACTCGTATATACATATATGAGGAAAGACTGTGTAATGTTCCATTTCCTTCTGGTTTACTAATCTCACTACCATTCATTTAAATGTAATCTATGCCTCCACCCTCACTTTATCCTTGAAAGTAAGATTTTCTCTTTTGCTTTCCTGCAGTGAAGTTTCTCTTTTTGGTGCAGATTTTAAAATATTTATTATATTTGAATTTATTAGATTCCTAAACCTATGAATTGATAGGTTTTTCTAATTATGAAAAAAAAAAGATGTGTCTTCAATGTTCATAGACTGGATTTGCGCTAACTCCTGTTTTTCTCCTGAGACCAGTTATGTTTTAGATACTTTCAATATTTTTTTATGTTATTACTCTCTTTCAAATTTTCTTTTATCTTAATCTATATATATTTCATTCTGGATAATTTCTGATCTATCTTCTGGTAAACTAATTCTATCTTCTGAGTTTCAAAATATGTCCAGTGGGTTTTTAATTTTAGATATTGCATTTCTTACTTTCTAGAAGAGTCACTTTTAGGTTTCTTTTTATGAAAACTATGTTCTCACTTATTTCTTTCCTTTAACATGGCAAACATGTTTTAATAAGCAGATTTCATTAATTATCTTTCAAATATAATCTACTTATTGTTTGGGGAATAGATTGATAGTAATAAGTTGAAATTTCAAAGATAATTCAACAAATTCTAGTATAGATACACTTCTAATTTTGGCAGTATGGTTGACAAAATACTCTAAAAAACTTTCTGCTAATTATGAATATATTACCATAAGGAATAAAAATACTTTTTAAATAATTGATTCTCTGTTGAGAAAATGAGTGAACACTTCAATAATAAAAACAAAAATAATAAAACAGTTAAAAATTAAAACAAGAAGCATAACTGTCAGGTCATGCACTATTTTAATTGTACCAGCTTTAACCTAAATAAACATAGAAATATAATTTATCATACTAACTATTCAAAGGAATAATATATAAAAATCATCTTTACACATGTAGAAAACCACTGACTCAATTTTTTAAAGGTCCTTAGCAAACTAGAAATAAAAGAAATTCCTTAACCTGATAAAAAATATATTTTTTTAAATTTTAACATTTATAATATGTCACAAACAAAATCTGTTTGTGTTTATGGACAGTGTTAGAATGCCTACTGACAAGGTGTTGACTCAGTTTTCATGGAAAGCCCTAGAAAATAAAATAAAACAAGATTTTAAATGTGAGATTTTGGAAATGAAGGGGCAAATCTGTCATTCCTTAAAGATGGTGTGACTGGCCGGGCGCGGTGGCTCAAGCCTGTAATCCCAGCACTTTGGGAGGCCGAGGCGGGTGGATCACGAGGTCAGGAGATCGAGACCATCCTGGCTAACATGGTGAAACCCCGTCTCTACTAAAAATACAAAAAACTAGCCGGGCGTGGTGGCGGGTGCCTGTAGTCCCAGCTACTCGGAGGCTGAGGCAGGAGAATGGCGTGAACCTGGGAGGCGGAGCTTGCAGTGAGCCGAGATCGCGCCACTGCACTCCAGCCTGGGTGACACAGCGCGAGACCCCGTCTCAAAAAAAAAAAAAAAAAAAAAAGATGGTGTGACTATCTACATAGTAAAAGCCAAAGTAATCTATTGAAAAAAATATTAAAGTTTAGAAAAAAATTATCAAGAGCAATGGGATAAAAGGTGAATAAAAATAAATTTGCAAAAATTACATTTAAAAGATAAAATTATAGTTTTTAAAATTGAATAATTAAATCTCATAAAAATGTACAGTTCTTTGATGAATCAAAAATATAATAACTTATTGATAGACATTTCAAAAAAATTAAATAGAAGAATAGGCCAAATTAAAATAGAGAATCAATAATTAAAATTTTTAATTCATCCAATTATCCACAGCTTTATTGCTATGCCAATCACATTTTTCATTTTTTTTTTTGTACAGATTGACAAGATGATTCTAAATATTTGTGGAAGTACAAAGGGCCAAAGATTTTGAAGTCTCTCCCTAGGAGAAATATTGATATTGGAATGAACTGCTTTACGAGACCAAGAACTATTATAAAGCTAGTGCAATTGGTATCGCAAAAAAACTGTAATTAAGACAGTTCATTTGAGAGAGAACTCATTATATTAACTAATAAAACCATTCAGAAAGGACAGTAAAGGTCTCATGAACATATAACAATTCAATACCTGAACATAGAAAAACAAGTCAAATTGGGAAGTGTGCATTGTTTAACAAATAGTGTTAAGCTCACTGGAGTGAAATGAACCACATCTCTATTGCACTATATTCAAAAGAAAGTTCATACTTAGTACGGAAAACAAAGCTTGAAAAGTGTTATAAAACAGTACTGGAGATAATATTAGTAAAATAAAAGATAAGAATGGAATGTTTTTGTTTGTTTGTTTTTTAGACCAAGTCTCGCTCTTGTCCTCCAGGCTGGAATGCAATGGCCCGATCTTGGCTCACTGCAACCTCTGCTTCCCGGGTTCAAGGGATTCTCCTGCCTCAACCTCCCCAGTAGCTGAGATTACAGGCGCCTGCCACCACGCCTGCATAATTTTTGTATTTTTAGTAGAGACGGGGCTTCACCATGTTGTCTAGGCTGGTTTCAAACTCCTGACCTCAGGTGATCCACCCACCTCGTCTCCCAAAGTGCTGGGATTACAGGCATGAGCCAATGTGCCCGGCCAAGAATGATTTATTTTTTAAAGCCTGAGTGTACTATTCTCCAAAAGAAAAGAGATACATGTATCTACATTGAAATTAGATAGCTATTTATCAAAGGACACCATAAAGAAAAAAAAAAAAAAAAAAGGAGAGAAACTATCAACCGAAAAAGATACTTGCAAAATATATAACTGAAAAATGACAATTTTATCAAAATATATAATAATGCATACAAGTAAATGAGATAGTCACAAAAACACAGTAGAGAAATGGTGAAAAGATATGAACAGAAATCTCAGAAAAGAGTAATATAAATGGCAATTATTTACATGGGAAGATGCTTATTACTAGTAATTTATAAAGTAATTATTAAGATTCCAATAAACTAATACTTTATAACAAAAGAGCAGCAGAAGATTAGAAATTTGACAGTAATTTATCTTTGCCCCTCAAGGAAGGAATAGGTTTGATGTAATCAACTTGGCATCCAGTAGGTCTTCTTGGGGAACTGAGTCATTTTGATGGCATTTGCTGCAGGCAGGCTGGAAAATTCCACATTGGCAAAAATTCGACCAGCTTTGGTGAGACAGAGTTCATGCTCTGTGTGCATTCTGTGTCTGTAAATTAATAAATGCTAGACAGCCATGAGAGATGCAGTGATTTTCCATTGTGGGAGCAGACATCAGTCTTCGGATAGCCGGCCTCAAACATTGTGTCAGTAATATCCTGTCAGTTATGAATCTTTATCCGATGAATTCTGTAAAGTATTGGCCATCGTTACACATTCTTTTGGGTCAAGCCACTCTGATGGCTACTTCAGTTTTTTGACAATTTCAGTAATTACATCCATTTAGCCTCTTATGGTTAAGGGCTGTCACTCGGTCTGCCATTCTGAAAACCATTATCCTCACTGATATTTCAGAGCCAATTTCCATTCTAGCATTTCCTACAAAACAACCACTGTAGGGCTTCTCTATTATCTTAATGAGGATTGGATAACAAAGCCAAGTGGTAACTTTCAGTACAAAATAAATTCTTTCTAACATTAATACCTCCCTGAGCCTTTGATCCCTTCCTTAATACTATTTCAAGAAAGTTCTAGCATCTTCTCCTTTTACTAAATGCTGTCCTCACGGCCAAACATCAAAGAACCACTCCACCATAAATAACTTTCAGCCTCAGATGTTCTTGCCAGAATATTGAATGCTGACTCATTGATCATTTTCCCCTGTCAAGAAGTTCTCCCTTCTCTAGCCTTCTATTCTGCACTCTTCTGTCAAATCAGACAGTCTTAAGATTATAAGATCCATTCTCAAAAGTGCTTCCTATATTCCTACTGGTATGCGTTATGCACAATTCACAATTCAGTTAGTATCTAGGACTTTCTTCTTTGAGCAGAGACTCTGCATCCCTGCTTGGTCTCTTCTCAGCCCTGAATGTGTTTATAAGCTTGAGTTATGACAGGGCATCATCTTTAAAAGGACAAGTAAAATTCTGAGAGACACTTACCTCTGGTAAGAACCTCGCAGGAACTCAAGTCAAGGCACACTGCTCGCGTCTGTTAGGTTGGTGCAAAAGTAATTGCGGTTTTCGCCATTAAAAGTAATATTGGGGCCGCGAGTGGTGGTTCATGCCTGTAATCCCAGCACTTTGGGAGGCCGAGGCAGGCGGATCACCTGAGGTTAGGCGTTCAAGACCAGCCTGGTCAACAAGGGGAAAACTCCGTCTCCACTAAAAATACACACAAAAAATTAGTGAGGTGTGGTGGCGCATGCCTGTATTCCCAGTTACTGGGGAGGCTGAGGCAAGAGAATCGCTTGAACCCGGGAGAGAGAGGTTGCAGTGAGCCGAGATCACGCCCCTGCACTACAGACTTGGAGGCAGAGTGAGACTCCATCTCAAAAAAAAAAAAAAAAAAAAAAAAAAAATAAGAGTGGGACTACTTCTGCCAGAGGAAGGTTCAAAGGAAACTTGTGTTTTAAGATTCCCAGTGAAATCTTTCAATGTTTCCTTGCCCAAATTTTGTCAATTTTATCCATCTGAAATGTCTTAAATATCAACTGCCATTGTCTTTTTTCCTCCATCATATTTTTTATTTCATACTGTTGGTCTATTTATGATTTATAATACATTTTAGTGTATTTTCAGTTATACCTTCCAATTCCTATCTTTTGTGTTGTGTCTATACTACTCCTTAGCTCACTTAGAGAGTTTTTCTTTAAATTATTATATTATTTAAATTTCAGTTACTGTATTTTAAAAAACTTAACCATAGTAACAAATGTACAGAACTAAACATTTGAGGTTTGACTTTCTTTGTGTGACAAAAGATAGAACTGTATACTTTCCCAATCCCAAACATTATCCTATTATCAGGATAAAAATTTTTGTTTTTTATTTGCTAAGTAGTTTATATAGCTAGTTTCTCTTTTAGTTGCTAATGATTAGTTCTGTTACATTGCAATCCCCTTACTTTCTATACCACCTAACTCCAAATACTAAATTTTAATTAAATTAATAAAATGTTAAGATCAAAATGAGTTATAAAAGTATTATTCATTACTAGGATTACTTTATCACACATTATTTTACTATTTATAGTTAATGCTTATTTTTTATTTGCATAAGTGTTAAAGTTATGGTTCTTTTATTTCCAGTTATTCCAAAAATCTAATACGGTGTTTCAACATGGGGTCTCTAGACCAACAAGCAGCATCAGCATAGCCTTAGAATTTGTTTAACGTATAAATTATCTGACCCTCACTAAAATTTACTGGGTCATTGATATGGGGTGAATTTTTCTTTACGCCCACATTTAAATGTTGAAATATTAACTCCAAAAGTAATGATATTAGGAGGTAGGATCTACAGGAGGTAATTTGGTAATTTGGTAATGCCTCATAAATGGCACCAGTGCCTCTATAAAAGGGACCCTCGTTAACAGTAGGCAACCTGCAACAGGGCAGAACCTAACAGTGCTAGCACAATGATCTCAGACTGTCAGCCTCCAGAACTGTGAGGAATGCATTTCTATTTTGTGTAAGACACCTAATTTATGATACTTTGTTATAACTGCCAGAGCTGATTAAGATAGTCAGAAATGGAATGGGGCCTACATTCCATTTTACATTCTTAAAAAACCGTCTAGGGGAATTTTTTCATGTTCATTGTTCCTAATGTATTCCTCAAAGCTCAAATTGATCAGAAATGTTTCACGTTTCTCCCCTTCACCCCTGGAGATCTAAATAACACACTATCCTTATTTCTGCTGCTATGTGAGCTGATTTTTTAAAAAATAAGTGCACACAAGATATTCAAATACTTTTCTGTGCTATCATCCTTAATTCTTACTGGGCCTGTTGACTCCCAGATCCCATGACTTCCAATCCCTTCTTGTTTGTGGTTAATTTTTTGTTTTACTAAATTATATATTCTGAAAATTACCTAAAAACATATTGAGTTAATACATGGGAATAATTTTATTACATTTGTTTTTTTGTTGTTGTTTTTAGAAGTATAGTATTCTTGGTTGAAAAACCAACTCACCTAGAAATTTGTAGTACTGTTGCATTGTTTTCTAGAATATATTGACCTTATAAAAGTCAGAAAAGATCTTTATTTCAATCATTTATTTGTATGCCTGGAAATTGTTTAATGTCCTTCATTTTACCCTGATGTTATATGTAATATCATTGACAGAGGTGTTTGAACCAGAGCAACTCCATCTTGAATAGGGACTGGGTAAAATAAGGCTGAGACTTGCTGGGCTGCGTTCCCAATAGGTGAGGCATTCTTAGTAACATGATGAGACAGGAGGTCAGCACAAGATATAGGTCACAAAGACCTTGCTGATAAAACAGTTTGCAGGAAAGAAGCCAGTCAAAACCCACCAAAACCAAGATGGAGGTGAAAGTGACTACTAGTTGCCCTGTTGCTCATTACCCACTATCTATAATGCGCGTTAGCATGCTAAAAGACACTCCCGCCAGCACCATGACTGTTTACAAATGTCATGGCAATATCAGGAAGTCATTTTATATGTCTAAAAAAAGGGAGGAACTCTCAGTTCCGGAAATTGTCCACCACTTTCCTGGGAAACTCATGAATAATCCAACTTTTATTTAGCATATAATCAAGAAATAACTATAAGTATAATCAGTGGAGCAGCCCATACTGCTGCTCTGACTATGGAGTAGCTGTTCTTTATTCCTTTGCTTTCTTAATAAACTTGCTTTCAATTCTCTATGGATTCACCCTGAATTATTTATTGTGCGATACCCAAGAACCCTTTCTTGGGGTCTGAATCAGGACTCCTTGCTGGTAATATTATGATCATGTTACAAGTCAGATCATGTGACCTGTAACAGATTTTTGTTTGTTTCTTGTTCTGTCCATTTTCTTGTCTCAAAAATCCTGTTTATTCTTTTCACTACAACTAATAATTTACACAGAAATAATATTTTATAATTGCTTATTTTTTTTAGATTTGAAAAGATAATATTTCTATTTTTTGTAAGAATAAGAAGTTAAAGTCTCTTTAACCATTTTAACAGAGTACAGGTTAAATAAATGACATAAAATTTCATTGTATAATAAGAATTTGAGTAAGAGATAATTTATATGATTTCCTAAGGATATGGAAAGAGAGAATTCAGATAGACTAATCACCATCTTTTCCAATTGCCACAGTGTTGTCATAATTTCTATTGATATTATTGTTGAAAGTAAATGAAATAGAGAATTCCTAAAGATCTACACTTGGCTCCCAAATTTGACATTTTCTGTTAGAACACTTCTTTAAGACTTCTATGGAAAAAAATACCGAAATAATCAGAGCATTATTTCTCTCCCGTATTAGTTAATCAAACTCTATTGGATGCTATTACTTGTGACCAAAAAAGTGAAAATCTTCAAAAAATTATTTAAAGTTATTGTAACTAGTATAATGTATATTGTTCTGTATAAATAGTATGTGAATACATTTAAATACATTATAGCAAACATTTATTGCATTCTCCGAATAAAAATATTTTTGTTTCAAAGTTTAATTTTTGAGTATCTGATATCTTCCAACATATATAATTGAATGCGTGTTTCAGAAATAATATAGTCTGTCAAAAAGTTTATCCCTTTGTTAGACTTATGAATAGATTCAGTTTTATGCTCTGTATAAGAACTCAATAAGGAGAATACTTAATCTTATTAGAAGGAATTTCAAGATAATTACTAAACACTTAGAAATACATAGAAATCTAAAAAAACTACTGGGTCACCTGCCAGTTTCAACATACATAAATACATGAGTATTGCTTTTCTTGAGATCAAAGACATCTTTATGTTCATAGAGTGGTGTGATAAAGTGAAAAAACCTGACAGGTGACAACTTAACTAAGCAAAATATATTGAGAAGAAGAAACATTTCAAAAAGAACTTTTAAAGAATACATAGTTAAGCAGAGAAGCTTTAAATAGATGAAACATTTCGTTATAAACTGATTCACATTACTGACTCTTTACCCTCCACTTCAATTCTTTAAATTTCTTGTACTCTGATTATACTCAGATTAAGAAACTGTACTATTATTATCTTTTCCTTATTATTATTTGACATTCTTCCTTTTTGTTCAAGAGACAGGGTCTTGCTTTGTCACCCTGGCTGAAGTGCAATGGCATGATCATAGCTCACTGCAGTCTTCTACTCAGGGATCAAGGAATCCTCCCACCGCAGCCTCTCATGTAGTGAGGCCTACAGGTGCACCCCACCATGCCCAGCTGTTCAAAAAAAAAAAAAATTTGTAGGGATAGGGTCTTGCTATGTTGCCCAGCCTGGTTTGGAACTCCTAACTTTATGCAGTCCTTCATTATTGGCCTCTCAAATCTCTGGGATTACAGGCATGAGCCACCACATCCAGCCTATTTGACATTCTTAAAAAAATTTAAGGATTAAATTTTCTAACTAAAATTGATTAATTGATTAATAATAGAAATATTTTCCATGTCCAGTTTATCAAGTGTTGTTTTTTCCTCTTTATTACTTCCTTTTAGATTTTTCTCATTACCTTATAATCTCAATTTATAATCATATAATTTACCTGTTACTCATATTCTTATTATACAATGGAATTTTAACAGCATCCTGTACTCTGTTAAAGTGGATAAAGATACTTTAACTTCTTAATAAAATAGATAATATATCTTTATGTGCCAAATACAGGGCACGTTACCATATTATGGAAAAAGTACTTTTTTTCCAAATAAATAAATGTATGTAAAATAATGATTATGAAACCAATCACTTTTTCATTTTTGTTTCTTCCAAAATAATATAAAATTGTACATGATACATATAAATCATACATATATGTTTATATACATGCATGCATACATATACAAATAGTGCTTACTGCTGTCTTACAAGCAGTCTTAAAATTTAGTGACTTAAATGATAATGGTTGAGTATGCCCCATCATTTTGTGAATTGGCTGCATGATGCTCTGGTGATCTAGCCTGTGCTCATTCCTATGGCTGTGGCCAGTTTGCTGGTTAGCTGGAGCTAGATGCCTGAGATGCTGTTACTCATGTGTTTGGAATCTCGTCGGGGGGAATGACTGGGCCTTATTCTTCATGTGGCTCTTCATTGTGTGCTTCTTAATAGCATAATTGTCTCAGATTGCCAAAAGAACAAGAGTTAAAAGTGGAACCTTCTTTTGACACTGAGACTCAGAAATCACTCACCATTATTTCACTTCGTTTTACTGACTACTGTTATTCACAGGGACAGTTCAGATTCAAGGGAAGTAGATCTACCAAATGATGGAAGAATCAAAAAAGAATTTGTGACCTTTTTAAATCCACCACAATTCTAACTTCCATTATTTATATCATCTTTTGTAAATTTGTAATCAAAGTAAATATAATCAAAGATTTGTTTATATTTGTTTATTTTAATATAACATACCTATAACAATAAGTTCATACTGTGATATCAAAAATTAATGTTTAGAATTTGTTTATATCAAATATGATTTGTAGATATACTTATTAAAGATGACACCATTTAATATTAGATCAATTTTTGAAGAGAATCATGAACTATCGTTAAACCATGAATTATTTTGCTAACCTCATAAACATCATATGGGCAGAGATAATGGGTTTCTATTTGGTGAATTGTGACTAAAAATGTACAGTGTAGGCACTCTGGTAATCTATTTGTAAATCTAATTTCTAAAAGGATAATTAAAATGTAAAGAGCAAGATCTAATTTCTAAAAGGATAATTAAAATGTAAATTACTAAATAGTGGGAGCTTCTTTAATTATCTGTCCTTCTTTTAAATATCACATACACTGCTTAGCTAGCAAAGACAAAATTAGCACAGATTTATATATATATATAGAGAGAGACATACATACACACACACACACACACAAATATATATATGGAGAGAGAGAGAGAGGATAATGCATGGAAAAAAGATAATGACCTTTGTCATAAACCTAGTAAAATTAATACCAATAAATGCAGACTTTAAAAATTGAATGTTAAAAAAATAGGCTAATAACAAACCATATGTGTTTATTTTGTGAATAAGCAACCAGAATTATTATTATTATTATTATTATTATTATTTTTGAGACGGAGTCTCGCTCTGTCGCCCGGGCTGGAGTGCAGTGGCCGGCTCTCAGCTCACTGCAAGCTCTGCCTACCGGGTTCATGCCATTCTCCTCCCTCAGCCTCCCGAGTAGCTGGGACTACAGGTGCCTGCCACCTCGCCCAGCTAGTTTTTTGTATTTTTAATAGAGACGGGGTTTCACCGTGTTAGCCAGGATGGTCTCGATCTCCTGACCTCGTGATCCACCCGCCTGGGCCTCCCAGAGTGCTGGGATTATAGGCTTGAGCCACCGCGCCCGGCCACACCCAAAATTATTTATTAGATGTAAGTAAAGTTAATATTATATTGTTATTTATGCATTGTTTTTATTTTTAATTTGTAAATGTTTGGCAAAAAGACAATTATACTCTATGAAGAAGATGACATAATAATATGATTATTGAAATAAATCAAAATAAATATTTAAGTAAATAGTAATTTGATATCTGTACCATACAGGAGTTTTTTAGTGTCATAACTTAAAAATACACAGATTTCTGTCCCACTTAAAAATGTATGAGAAAAGAATTTCATTAAGTTACTTCTAAACAAATCATTATATATGTAAACAAATATTTATACATTCAGTTAATATTTTGGGGTACTTAAATGTGGTAGGTATTGTTTTAAACACTGAGGAAAGGAGAGAGAGAAAGAGTGTATGTGTATGTGTTTATATGGTTGAAAGCTAAATATAACATGCAATTTTGGCACATGAGTTGAAAAATGTCTATATATGCACAAGCACAACACAAACACAGTCCGTATTAGGTCTTTGTTCTATGCAGACTCACCTTCTGTATCTAATAACCAAAACCCTGTTATTTTCTAGCAGTTCTTGAGCATTATACCACTTGACAATTGAGGCAGAATCAAAGAAAGTACTAATGCTCTTCAGTAAAATATACAAAACTACAGACACTGGCAGTGCCTTATTTTGTAAAGTATGTAGCTATGAGCCTTTGCTACACTTGCTGACATTTGGAATTTAACTAAAGTGTTTTGTTAAAAAACATTTATGGAATTAAAAAGAGTATCTTTCTTTTTTAGGGACGGATATAAATTAAACTCAATTTTACTGGTCAAGGACTATAGAATAAGGCCATTTTAATAAAGGCATACCTAATCTTATCACCATCATTTAGTTACTACTGGAGATCACAATTCAATTAACTCATAGATATGAAACAGCATTAGACATTCATAAAGAGGGCTGCAAAGCAAATCAACTTAAATGTTAAAGCAGAATAGAAAGTTACAACCTTTAGCCTTGGTTTTCAAAATTGGCACCTATTGTTGCTGTGGGCCTAGAATTTTGCATTTAACCTTGCAAGGATTGAGTACAGACATTTTAATGGAAACCTTTACAACTTATATTCTATATTTTTATTTGGCAGAAATTTATTGAGTGCCTGCTATGTGCAAGACACTATATTAGGAGTTGATATTAGTCTATTTTCATAATGCTATAAACAACTGCATGAGACTGGGTAATTTATAAAGAAAAGAGGCTTAATTGACTCATAGTTCCACCTGGCTTGAAGATCTCAGGAAACTTATAATCATGGTGGAAGGGGAAGCAGGCACCTTCTTCAGAAGGTGGTAGGAGAGAGAAAAACAAAGAAAGAACTTCCAAACACTTATAATACTATCATATCTTATGATAATTAATTCACTATCATGAGAACAGCATAGGTGAGACCCCCTCCATGATTTAATCACCTTCCTCCCCGTTTAAACGGTAAGCTTAGAACTGATCTGGATGTGTGCTGCAGCTTTCCCACCTCACCTTCCCTGTTACCTCCAACAGGCAAGTGGCTAACTTCTCAATCTCTCTCTCTCTCTCTCTCATTGTTATAAGAACACAAATTGCGATACACTCCCTTAACACATTTTTACATGTGCAATACAGTAGAGTTAACTACAGGCACATAGGCACAATGTTGTACAAGTAGCTTTTTTTTTTTTTTTTTTTTTTTTGAGAAGGAGTCTACACCATTCTCCTGCCTCAGCCTCCTGAGTATCTGGGACACAGGCGCCCACCACCGCGCCCAGCTAATTTTTGTATTTTTAGTAGAGACGGGGTTTCACTGTGTTAGCCAGGATGGTTTCGATCTCCTGACCTCGTGATCCGCCCGCCTTGGCCTCCCAAAGTGCTGGGATTACAGGCGTGAGCCACCGCGCCCCGCCACAAGTAGCTTTTTTTACTTATGGACTTCTTCAGCCTAAAACAATCTGCTTAGAATGAAAAATCCTAGTAGACCACTTCAACTAAAATAAGGGCGACAAGGGCTTCATAAATAAAAAATGAAGAAAGAAAAGAAAGACAGAAAGAAAGAGAGAGAGGAAGGAAGGAAGGAAGGAAGGAAGGAAGGAAGGAAGGAAGGAAGGAAGGAAGGAAGGAAGGAAGGAAGGAAGGGAAAATCTGTTCTCCATTTGGACTATTGACTAGTAGGTGCCTCTCAGACCTATACATAGATATGTCACTCTGTCAGATCGAGAGCTAAGATATCAAAACGACCAACGGTAACAAAGAGATCCTGCCAAATTACGATACAGAGATAACAAGAATAATAAACTAGCAGAGGTAGTAGAGTTAACAAGGAAATTTTAGAGGTATTGAGCAAGCAGCATAGAAAATATTTAAAAATAATAGGCTTTATGGATTTAACAATATAAATATTTTGTTCCCTAAGAAACTAAACTATACATTTATGAGTACGGACTACACATAATATCATTATTACATTGTTTACTGAGCAATATAAAGTATTGGTTTTCATCTAATAATGTTCAAATAATTTTTTAATCTTTAGAAATACTTCTTTCTTTGCTACTTTCCTACTTTTCATCTTTCCTTCATCCTTTCAAATATATTGTCATCAATGAAAACACTTCTGGCAGCAAGGAAAGATCATAGACTTGAAAAAATATGTCCAAATTATTGTATTACTAGTACATGTTCAAAGAAATAATGAAACATTTTTACTACCCTATTTGCATATTGTTTAAATGACCATAAGTTTCATGCAGTTCCTGAGAGCTAGGTTCACTGGAGTCGCTTTCTAGTGTCTCCGAAAGAAAAATAAGGCGAGGATTTAAAATGTCCGCAAATTTGAGCATTGAATATTTAATTGATGACTACATTTGTGAACAGTGCACTTAGCCTGTTGACCAGCAGTTAATAAAAATATATAGTAATAATTGGAATAGAAATAAATACATAAATGGGAGCAAAATCAGCTAGTAGCTATGGGGATGAGAGATTGTAAGACTGTATGTGCACAAATTCAGTTTTAAGAAATGATTTTAAATTTCATTAAGAATAGGATTTGAAGGCAGGGCCTGGTGGCTCATGCTTGTAATCCCAGCACTTGGGGAGGTGAGGCGGCCGGATCACGAGGTCAGGAGCTCGAAACCATCCTGGCTAATACGGTGTAACCCTGTCTCTATAAAAACAGAAAAAAATTAGCCGGGCGTGGTGGCCGGCGCCTGTAGTCCCAGCTACTCAGGAGGCTGAGGAAGGAGAATGGCATGAACCTGGAAGGCGGAGCTTGCAGTGAGCCGAGATCGCACCACTGCACTCCAGCCTGGGCGACAGAGCGAGACTCTGTCTCAGAAAAAAATAAAATAAAATAAAATAAAAAATAGGATTTGAGTTCTGGAATAACTGCTATCTCTGAGATATTCAAACAGTTTTGGTAACATGCGTAAGCCTCAAAGACTTCATCTGTAAATGGGCCAAACTGAAGCTAAGGCATAGAAGTTTTAAATAATTAAATAGAATATGATAAAATGTACAGAGGCAGAGCTAAATGCCTGGCATATAATATACAATGAAAGTTAGATATTACTATTATTAGTTGAAGGGACCTTGTATTAGTCCATTTTCACACTGCTGATAAAGACATACCCGAGACTGGGAAATTTGCAAAAGAAAGAGGTTTAATTGGACTTACAGTTCCACATGGCTGGGGAAGCCTTACAATCATGGCAGAAGCCAAGGAAGAACAAGTCGTGTCTTACATGGATGGTAGCAAGCAAAGACAGAATGAGGAAGACACAAAAGTGAAAACACCTGATAAAAACTTCAGATCTCGTGAGCCTTACTCACTACCACGAGAACAGTATGGGGGGAACCGCCCCTATGATTCTATTGTCTCCCACCAGTTCCCCCCGACAACACATGAGAATTATGGAAGTACCATTCAAGATAAGATTTGGGTGGGGAAAAAAAGAGCCAAATCACATCATTCCACCTCTGGCCCCTGCCAAATCTCTTGTTCTCACATTTCAAAATGAATCATGCCTTCCCAACAGACCACCGAAGTCTTAAGTCATTTCAGCATTAATTCAGTAGTCCACAGTCCAAAGTCTCATCTGAGACAAGGCAAGCCCCTTTGGCCTATGAGCCTGGAAAATCAAAAGGAAGCTATTTATTTCCTAGATACAATAGGGCTACAGACATTGGGTAAATACAATTGTTCCAAATGAGATAAATTGGCCAAAATAAAGGGGTTATGGGGCCCATGCAAGTCTGAAATCCAGTGAGGCAGTTAAATCTTAAAGTTACAAAATGATCTCCTTTGGCTCCATATCTCATACCCAGGTTGTGCTGATACAAAAGGTGGGTTCCTATGGTCTTGAGCAGCTCTGTCCCTATGGCTTTGCAGACTACAGCCGCCCTCCTGGCTGCTTTCATGGGCTGGTGTTGGGTATCTGTGGCTTTTCCAGGTGCATGGTGCAAGCTGTTGGTTGATCTATCATTCCCAGGTCTGGAGGACAGTGGCCCTTTTCTCACCGCTCCACTAGGCGGCGCCCCAGTAGGGACTCTCTGTGGCATCTCCAGCCCCATATTTCCCTTCTGCACTGCCCTAGCAGAGGTTTTCCATGAGAGCACCGCCAATGCAGCAAACTTCTGAAATTTAAGTAGGGGTTCCCAAACCTCAATTCTTGATTTCTGTGCACCCACAGGCTCAACACCACATGGAAACTGCCAAAGCTTGGGGCTTGCACTATCTGAAGCCACAGCCACAGCTCTATGTTGGCCCCTTTCAGCCATGGCCGGAGAGGCTGGGACACAGGGCACCAATTCCCTAGGCTGCACACAGCTAGGGAACCCTGGGCCAGGTCCATAAAACCACTTTTTCCTCTTAGGCTTCCAGGCCTCTGATGAGAGGGGCTGCAATTAAGACTTCTGACATACTCTGGAGACATTTCCCCATTGTCTGGGGGATTAATATTTGGCTCCTTGTTACTTATGCAATTTTTTTCACCCAGCCTGAATTTCTCCTCAGAAAATGGGATTTTTTTTCCATCGCGTTGTAAAACTGCAAATTTTTCAAACTTTTATTCTGTGTTTCCCTTTTAAAACTGAATGCTTGCCACAGCACTCAAGTCACCTCTTGAATGCTTTGCTGCTTAGAAATTTCTTCCAACAGATTCCCTAAATCATCTCTCTCAAGTTCAAAGTTCCACAAAAATGCTGCCAGTCTCTTTGCTAAAACATAACAAGAGTCACTTTTGCTCCAGTTTCCAACAAGTTCCTCATCTCCATCTGAGATCACCTCAGCCTGGACCTTATTGTCCATATTGCTATCAGCATTTTGGGCAAAGAGATTCAACAAGTCTCTAGGAAGTTCCAAACTTTCCCACATTTTCTCATCTTCTTCTGAACCCTCCAAACTGTTTCAACCTCTGACTGTTACCCAGTTCCATAGTCACTTCCACATTTTCAGGTATCTTTTCAGCAGCACCCCACCCTACTAGTACCACTTTTCTGTATTAGTCTAATTTCATGCTGCTGATAAAGACACACCTGAGACTGGGAAATTTACAAAAGAAAGAGGTTTAATTTGTCTTACAGAAGCTTCACAATCATGGTGGAAGCCAAGGAAGAACAAATCACATCCTACATGGATGGCTGCAGGCTAAGAGACAATGAGGAAGACACAAAAGTGGAAACCCCTGAAGAAAACATCAGATCTCATGAGATTTATTCACTAACACAAGAACAGTATGGGGGAAACTGCCCCCATGATTCAATTATCTCCCACCGTGTCCCCCCCCCTCCACAACACATAGGAATTATGGGAGTACAATTCAAGATTTGGATATAGACACAGAGGCAAACAATATCAGACATTCATAATATTCCCAACATGGGTAATGATTGTTGGTTAACAGAAATAAAGGATACACTAGTTTCAAAAGCAAGAACTTTACTTCTAAAATCCTGTGTCATTATATCTCTTTAATTATAGAAATATAACAACTATAACTTAACCTGAGTAAAATTAATAAATAAGTGAAAGTCAGAATCTCTTCAATTTCTTTTGTGAATTAATTCCTGGGAAACTTTTTTTTTTTTCATTTCCACCTGAAACTGGAGTTCTGTTAAGTTTCTCTGGCCCTGGGAAAGTGTGAGCCCAGCTGGAATTATTCATGACTCACAAGGAACCCCATGTCAGGCATCCACAAGTCAAACACAAATCACTTAAATCACTTTTAGGAAATAGTACATATATAGATTATTTACATTTTACAGTTACCTCAATTGGATTGATTTACTTTTCCTTGTAATTTAAATTTGTGATATTATAATCATCATACACTTTGATAAGGAGAGCTACACCCTTCTGTTTAGATGTCAATGAAACAAACCTATATATTTGGGGCCAGGAAACAACACAAATACAAGAAGTCAAGGTATAAGATAATTTTGAAGGGAAATATTTACTTTTATTTTCACTCCATTTACAGAATAAGCAATGGAGAATTGTTTAGCTATGGTTGGTGGTGCATTTTTACTTAGGGCATAGGCTCTAGGCAACAATCAGAAGTCTAGTTAAATCTTCCTTTTGTCCAGGCATACAAGTTTTACGAAGATCATTATTATGGAAAGGAGTAAGACTATGTCCAAATGTATTAAAATGACTATTCCCCTGTTTTCTTTAATTCCAAAGTCTGCTATTTCAATAGAGTTCAAAAAAGAAAAGCATTTCAGAAGTTTGCAATGAATCATCTCTAGTAAAAGAACAACTAATTTCATTTTTCACAGTTCTTTCTAGCTGTGCAACTAAAATTGCCTTGTGTAAATTAGTATGAGATTTTTGTTGGGAGAAGCACAGCTTGAGGTTGTAGAAAACCTCTAACACTTATGTCTTATCAGCAATATGCTTTTCTGTTTTATGATCACGAGTTTTCCTTCTGTCTCCTTTTTACTGAAAAGTCCTGCTGTTTTCCCCCAAACATAGCAAGTGTTATGTCCCCCTGGGCTATAATACTGAACATACTGACACATACTTGCTTCAGTTCCCTTGATGGTGATTTAGACTGAAGTGAGTTTATTGGATGTTTTTTTCCCCAAAGCCATGCCAGCATAATGTGTTGAGCATCTTAGCATAGCAGTATAATTAACATATATTTAAAAAATACTGGGTAATGTGAGAAAACAAATGTTTTTTAAATTATATATCACAGAATTTGCTGATATTAAATGATAACTCTATCATTTCATGTATAGTTACTGCTATTTTGTAATCAGAGTTAAAATAAAATATTGTTTCACAATATATATACTCAATATAACTGTACTTTTAAAGGAGCTCCCAATTAAATTCAATTTTTAATTTATTTAGTTAATGTTTTTATTTTAAAATATTTGTATTTAGTTTCCTTAAGACGACTTAAACATGGATATGGCTTATTAAAAATTTTACATAAGCTGAATTGTTCTAGTTTCTAGCAAAGAAAATATTATGACATATGTTGATATATAGCTTATAGTATTAAAAAGCATACTAAATTCAATACATTTCAAGCATTTGTTTTCACACAAAATATTTTATTAACATATAACACTTTATTGTTCTTACTTTAATAACTAGTAATATTAACATGCTTTATTTTAAATATTAACTGCTATAAATCAATCTTTTCTTAAAGACGAAAAAATGATGTGCAAAATTTTAATGATTAAATTCTATTCTACAGGTAAATTTGATCAGTGATAAGACCATTGCACAGAACAGTGCTGAATGAACACTGTCCAGTACCGACCCAACAAAATCTGAACAACATCCAAAATCTTGTAGACTTGAACTTAGTAATTTAAAGTTAAAGTTATAAATATTTGGCACATCCATAATTTCATAATATCAATTAAGATTGGTTTTACTTTTTTAGTAATCTCAAATATGGTTCCAGATAAAATGATCAGTATTCCATGATGTTTTATTGACTTATGGTGATTCTTCCATATGGAAAGCTATACTTAAATATTCATGGCAAGTTATTTTTTATTAAATTGAGGAACTGGTTTCAAGATTGAAATCAAGTTGTTTAACCTCAACAATGTCTGTGGTGCTGAGATTAAAATTTAGTCAATCTTACCTGTAGGAGTAAACAGTCAGTGGATCTAGATAAAGAGAGGATGAAGTGTGATGGTGAAAATGAAGGAATCATGTGACAGGTGGACTTCGTTCAGACCTCAGCTGCATTACTGATTAGATGTGTGCCCCTGAAAATCTTAACGTTTTGCTTGTAAAATTTACCTAAATAAAATTTTGTATGACTTATATGAGTTCCTAGCACCATCCTATATGCAATGCAAAATTTAGCTATCAACTGTATTTAATAAGCATTTATTTTAGAGCAGAAAATTTTTTTTATTTGATTTTTTTGTTTAACATATAGTATTATCTTTTTGAACACATTTGAAATTTTAACTAGTTACTAAGCCAGCCAACTGTGGGCAAAATCTGGTCCACTGCCTGTCTTGGGAAGGAAAGTTTTATTGGAACGCAGCCTGAACCCATTCATTTGTGTATTGTCTATGACTGCCTTTGCCTTTATACTAAAATAGAACTAAAAAGCTGCAACAGAGACTATTTGGCACACAGAGCCTAAAATATTTACTATTTGGCCCTTTAGAAGTATGGTGTGCTAAGCCCTGACATAAACAAATAATCTCAAAGAATATTTTAGTCATTCAGGAGAATCTTGCCGTATAATATGTGAAATGCAAACAATGTCATCGTTCAAACTGCTCCAAAGTTTCATTTCTACATGAGTCACAATGAGCACAATGTCAACAACTGATATTTATCACTTTCTAAGACCTTTGGATTTACTTTTCCTCATTAAGTCTTTAAAAATGTGCCATGCTTATACTTCATGTTATAGAATGTGTTGCCTTGTTTCCTTGGGTGACAAGTACTTAGGTGGAAAAAATTTGGACATTAAAATCAGATATGTCTCTTAATAAATGTGTGACTTTGACAGGTCATCAGTCCTCCAAATTTTACTTTCTAATTTGTAAATAAAATATATATATTTTATTGAGTTAATATATATATTGTTCCCAGTACATGGTGGGGCTCATTAACTTCACTTTTACCCCACATTTATTTTAACAACAAATTTGTTAAGCAAAGTAGAAAAATATTTTAGATTTACAAATGAGAACTACTAGTTGAATGTCAAATTACTTGTCAGTTGAGAGGGAAAGAAAAAGAGATCTAAGATGTCTAGTTTGGTGGTTAGAACACAGGTTTGGTAGTCTGATTTCATATGCTCATACCCTATCTTATCACTTATTAACTGTGTGATCTTAACCAAGATCCTTTATTTGTGCCTCAGTTATCCTTATTTATATTGAATAAATGCTTCTTACTTGATAGAATTGTTTGGATAACTAAATAAGCTAATATGTAAAATGCTCAAATTATGCATAAAGTAAGCATTAGCTATTGGCATTGATCATCATTATCAATGCATCAGAAATTCTAGAATTATGCTAATTAATTATTGTAAAAATTTTAGGCTTTATTATTCTCCCCACTAAAGATAGGTAAGTAGGAAAGCATAGAGAAAGAGAAGGAAAGGAGGGTGGAAGTGACAGAGAGAGGAAGAAAGAAAGGAAGTAAGAAAGAGAAGGAGGGAGGAAGGAAGGAAAGAAGGAAGAAAGAGAGGAGAGGGAGGAAGAAAGAGAGGAGAGGGAGAAAGAAAGAGAGAGAGGGAGGGATAAGAAATCTATGGTACAGTATATTGAAACAGCTTGCTCAGGTTCTCACAGTAAAATTGATGGGTCTGTAATGCATACACAGATCTGTATGATTCCACAGACAAACTCCTCTTCTGTCTCCACAGCTAATACTCTTTCAACTACTCTAATGTCAATTTTGCCTCTGAATGATGTTCTATTATTATCATGCTATGTCACTTTTTTAGTGTAGCTGTAATTATAGAGGTCAGTAGATAGAAGGGAAAGCATATTTAAGTACATAAAATGCCTTTTGTATGTGCTATTTTGTTGAGATTCATTACAAGTTTTTGAAGTAGGCATTTACAGAAAAGATAAAAGTTTGACAAAGTCACAGACTTTAAAGGTTTAGATTCAGGACTTTTGAACCCATGTAGCATCTCTTCGTTTGTTCTTTCAAACAAAACATCCCTATCTTCTTAAAGCTTACTCTCTATTTTTGAAAATGAATCACCCACAAGTTCACATATGTACCTTATATGTTATATTTTATCATATTATATTGTATGTGTGCACACATTATGTTCTTACACTATGTGTCATATAAATATTTATAAAAGACTCATTTGTAAATTTTACATATGCTACACATAAACACACCACACATGTCCTATTGATACTTAAATTATAAATCTGCGATAGGCAAAACAATTGCACCTCAAAGATGTTCATGTCCTAATACCCAGAACCTGTGAATATGTAACCTTACATGGCAAAAGTGCCTTTTAATTTTGAAAGGAATTTGAAAGGAATTTGAAACCTGGCTATCATCTTAGATTACCCAGGTGGTTCCAATGTAATCAGAAGGGTATTTATAAAATACAGACAAGAAGGCCAGAATCAGAGAGAGATAGAAAGTGAAAAGGGAGGGGGAATGGGGGAGAGAGAGAGAGTAAAAGAGTCAAAGATGCTATCTTTTGGCTTTGAAGATGAATGAGGAGATTGAGAACTGAGGAATGCTATCAGTATCTAGAAGCTGGAAAAACAAGGAAATAGTTTCTACCCTAAAACCTCCATAGGGAACATGGCTTGCCAATCAATTTAAAACTCTGATCTTCAGAATCATACTACAATAACAGGGCTGCATTAAATCACTATATTTGTGGTAATTTCTTAAAACAGTAATAAGGAAGAAATGCAATCACAGTTAATCAGAGAGAAAAAAAGACATAGTAGATGCTTTTTAGGAAATTTCAGTTTGGAAACTAAAGAGATACTTAAATTAAAATTTTGATATAGTGTAGTGAGTGCTATGATCATTATCCTATCATCCTATCCCATTTCTTCCTTTTTTACTTAATTTTTCTATACATCCTGTATCACCATATGGTATATTCTATATTTGTATATCTTCTTTTTTCCCACTAGAATGGTTGTTTCATGGAGGTGGGATTTTCTTTTTCTTTTTTGTAAGTGCAAAATATCACTGTCTAGAACAGATCTGACACATGAGAATTGCTCAAAGTTTACTTGTTAAATTTATGAATGAACAAAGTCCTGAAGGCTATATATGTAGTATAGACAAAAAGTATTGAGCATGGAGAAATCATGAAGGATCAGGGTAATTTTCTATTTGACAATGAGGTATTTTTTCTTCCCACAACTGTTTATGCAGCATTTTGAATGTAATACTCAACAAGACTGGGCTAAGCAGCTTTATAAGCTGGACTAAGCTTTCCCAGTTTTTAAGACGAAAAGGACATCAGTGCTGCTGGACCATTAAGGATGAGTATAGGCCTTGATATTTGATAAAAAACAAAGAAACAAAAGAAACAAGGCAGGAAAAGGTAAATAATTAGGAATGAATAAGATGTGGTTATTAGATGATTAATTAATAGTATTATTAATTTAAGGGTCATGCCTATGAATAACTTTTGATAGATTTTGTTATACCATAGCAATATAATAAAAGAAAATATTATCCAGAATATTTATACTAATATACCTATTTTGGATAAAGTATATGTAGGTTGTTTGGAAATTAATGTCAAATAGCTGAAATAGCATGAACTTTAGTAAAAGGTAGAACTAGGTTTGATACCCAGAACCACGGTTTACTATAAAATTATTTTAATTATTTAATCTTCACTTCACTATCCTTACAAGATGGTTGTGATGAATAGAAATTAAATATGTAGATCAGATGAGATGGCTCATGCCTGTAATGCCAGTACTTTGGAAGGCCAAGGCGGGGAAGATTGTTTGAGCCCAGGAGTTAGAGACCAGCCTGGGTAAAATGGTGAGACTCCACCTCTACAAAATTAAAAAAAAGAAAAAAAAAATAGCCCAGTGTGATGGTGTGACTGTAGTCCTAGCTATTTGGGAGGCTGAGACAGGAGGATCCCTTGAGCCCTGGAGTTCAAGGCAGCACTGAGCTATGATTGTGCCACTACACTCAAGCCTGGGTGACAAAGTGAGACATACATGTCTTGAAAAACAAGGTACCTTAATAAATTATATAAAGTATCTAGATGATATGATTTTTAATTTATTCAAAATGGCAGTTAATGTTGCTCCAACAATTTTTTTCTTTTGAGAAAGGGTCTCTCTCTGTTGCCCATGCTGGAGGGCAGTAGTGTGATCATAGTTCACTGTAGCCTTGAGCTGCTGTGCTCAAGGGATCTCCCCACCTCAGCTTTCCGAGTAGCTAGGACTACAGGCATGCCACCACACAAGGCTGGTTTAAAAAAAAAATTCTATACAGACAGTCTCACTATGTTGTACAGGCTGGTCTTGAGCTACTCGCCTCAAGCAATTCTCTCATATTGGCCTCCCAAAGTGCTGGGTTTACAAGTGTAAGCTGCCACACCCGGTCAACAATTTTGTTTACAATTTACATCCTGTTTTAGACACTTTCAATTTAAATATATGAAAGATGGAGAAATAGAATTGGTTTCAGTGGCATGCAAGGTTATGACTGTAAAGAAATGTAAAGTAAATAGCGCAAGTGGAATAAACTTTCTCTTTGACCCTTACCCACTCTTCTCTTCCCACGTATCTAATAACCAGCCACTTCCCTTCTTGTTCTTCTAAGTGGCAAGAGTCCTCAGTTTCGTATTGATGGCAACCCACTTAGGCATACTTCCACTTCGGGATGTGCAGTGCAGAAGCATACCCTCCATCAAGTCTCCTTTTATATAGATTCCCAAAAGCATAAATGCATGTGGGACACTACTGGTGGAAGATCATCTGCAAACTCAATATAGTAGTGCAAGTAAGAGAATAGGAGACATTTACTGATCCAAGAGTCAGAAATGATCATTTCTGTATTTAAAATGCACAGATAAATAAATGTTTTAAAATATTTTGCAGCGTATCTCCATAGCCCAATGAAATTGCTCCTTTTTAAAATTTTAGTGGCCCCATGACTGACATGCTAGAGCAGGCTTTGACTATTGGGTAGTTATTATTGATTCTAATCTATTTTGTGTAAAATCTATCTTTGTGTAAAATGTCCTTATTCTGGAGACTAATTAAATGTGTTATTGCCTTAACTGGTTCACTTTTCTGTAAAGAAACACGAAAAGAAACTAATGTCTTGCAAACTTTACACAGCTCCTCAGTTTTCATGTCAAAACTGGGAGTCACATTTGCTAATTATTTCTACTTCTGATGTCTTTATTAGATGAATGAAAAGAGATACTTTGCTGTTGACATTTGTTAAGAAAAGTAACAAAAATATAAAAGGACACAAATATTGTCAATAAATAAAAGTTACTTTCTATTATCCCTCTTGTGATGTTTGAATTCAATAAACATTTTGGAGAGCCTATTATATGCAAGGTAAAATACTCGGTATGTGGAATGGACTGAATGTTTATGAACCTCACAAATTTCTGTGTTGAAATCCTAACACCCACAGTGATGGTATTAGAAGACAGGACTTTGGGAATAATTAGGTCATGAGAGTACAGTGCTCTTGAAAGGGATTAGAGCTTTTATTGGAAGTAACTCCAGTAGCTTTCTCACCCTCTTTCTACCATGTGAGGCTATGATAAAAAGTTGGCAGTCCGCAACCTAGAAGGGAGTCCTCACCAGCCCCCGACCATGCTGGAACCCTGATACCAGACATTCAGCCTCCAAAACTGAAAGAAATATATTTTTAGTTTTTATAAGCCTTTCAGTTTATGGGTTTTTTGTATAGCAGTCTGAACTGACTAAGATATCATGCCAGGGAAGAAGAGATAGTTAAGGCACAGAATACATGGTAAACTATTCAAATTTCAAGAAAATAAAAGTTTAAAACATTGGAAAGGGGCATTTGCCTTCTTTCTCCAGTATGTAAATGGAAGAGTTGCAAGTATGGGTGGAAAACAATGATAGAATCTACTATAGCCCAAGACAACTACATAAAACTATGTATTGAATATTATGTGTTAACAATGAAACAGTTGACAATTAAGTGGACACAGAATAATGAGATACTTTAATATTTTTACTATTGTCATTTTATACTAGCACTTCTTTTTTTTTTTTTTTGTTTAAACAAGGGAATATTTAACATCAATTACATACCATTTAACATTTTTTCAGTGTTCTGGAAGAATAATATAATCATACGCCATCAACTAGAGGTGCAAAACCATAGCTTTGCATTGTTAAATGTTTCACTTGTGCATTGCCCTTAGTCCACAAATCAGTATTTTTTCAGTGGGGACCAAGTCAATAGGCCATGTTGTAAAAGTGTCCTTTTTGGCCTAACTACCCAAATGACACCTTTAAATGACAAGTTCCTGCGACTGAATGTTTTGCCAACTGAAGTTTGGCAAAGGGGATTTATGTACTTGGATCGCTCCTTAGAATTCAGGGTTGATTGCTTCCCTGATGCTGCTGCTGCTGCCAGATACACTCTTTTGGAAAAGAAGTGACAAGCTTTATCTTGTATTCATGTCTAAACTAAACATACAAACTATGTATGCCTTTTGACTCTCCGGCCTCATATTCCTAAGTTAAGGTGGTGTCAAATCACATTCAACTATGAAAAAGGTGAGAAGCGCCCAGCCAGCTTCACTTTCAAATGGAAATGCCAAATGGAAAAGAATGCAGGGGATCTGCTCCCACCGGTATCTTGACTTCATGTGAAAAAGTGGCAGCCCTTCCTTAGGACAAAACGTGACCCTCTGCTCCAGCTCTCAAAGAAAATACATTGGCTCAATTTACTGAGATTCCTCTAAATAACTAAGCTTTGGTCACTGATGAAATCTCAACTAAACCATTCTCAATAGTACATAAGGCTGCTGTTCACTTTTAATATTAGGGTTATCTATGTAGAACTGAAAGCAGAGGTGATCACTGTACTCGGTAGGCAGAAATCAAGGTCCTTCTTTTCTTTTCTTTTTTTTTTCTTTTTTATTTTTATTTTATTTATTTTTTTAAATTTATTTATTATTATTATACTTTAAGTTGTAGGGTACATGTGCATAACGTGTAGGTTTGTTACATATGTATACTTGTGCCATGTTGGTCTACTGCACCCATCAACTCGTCATTTACATCAGGTATAACTCACTCATAGGTGGGAACTGAACAATGAGGTCCTTCTTTTCTAGTACTATTCTTGATGGGTTTGTTTAGCTGTTTAAAAGTTATAGTTTCACTTACCATTTTCTCTCAAAAGAAATAATTGTTTCCCGTATACTATATATTTGCATATCCTGACTTAGTTACTGAAGACCATTGCTTAATAAATTACATATTCCAAGTTGCTTGTGGCACACTATATGTTATTATTATAGTATAGTTTCTTAACATGTGCTTACAGGCTTCTTTACTTACCATTGACACTTTATCTCTGATTGAGATTATGTAACTTTTATAATTTATTTTCCCAAAAATTAAGTTTACTGAGAAATTAGAATTTTAAAGTTAAAATGTTCAATTTAAAATTTATCCAGATGAAGACTACACTATCCATAGATGAGCTTTCATCACTTAGATTTATTAATATCATAATGACTTTATAAGTATCCTGTCCCTAGCTGGGGCTTCCCTGATGGTCAACTACTCATTTGTTCATATATATATATGTCTGTGTGTGTGTATGTATGTATATGCACACATATAGATACATACATATATACACATATACATATATAGTATATGTGTATGCATATATCTACACACACATACATGTATGCATGTGTGTATATATACACATATATATACACACACACATTTATATGTATACATACACACATTTATATAACACACACACATTACATTATCCCTCCTTCAACTGTTCTCATAGTTTTAGAAGTGACGTGTCCTAATGTGTGAGCTTGGACTTCTCTGAGTTAACCCTTACTGTTATAAAAAACAATCTGCTATTGCTCTCCTGGAATTCTATATTATTTATGTTTCTCTGTAGTTCTACGAAAGAGGGATTGCACAATTCCAAAGATTTCTATTTAGCATGCCTTATCATATATAAAAATATACATATCATATATATCTCATGATATATATCTATATATGATATGATATATATATTCTCTCTATATATTCTATGTTCTATATATATCTATAGATATATATTCTATATATATCATATATATGATATGATATATCTCTCTCTACATAAAATATTTAAAAATATTAATAGCTTTGTGGGTACAAGTGGTTCTTGCTTACACGGATGAATTATATATGGTGAATTCTGTAGACAATAAGTAGATTTTTATCCCATACCTATAGTTATTTTTTTCTTGGCTAATGTAATTTTCTTTCCACTGTTGTTTGATACAAAAAAGTTTCATCTAATCAAAAATGTGCCTCTTCTACTAACAAATCACTTCATTATCTTTCTAAATGGACTACTGTTAACTTGCCAATTTTCTGGAAAAGAGCTTTTTTTTCTTAAGACAGTAAGTGTTTTTCATCTTGATGAGGAGTCTCTAGGAAGGGCATTTTGTCTTAATGTCTGCCATTCAAGTCCAGTTTTTAAAACTCCAAAGGTTTTATTTGTTTATCAGGCCACTGTTTATTTTGCCATCACATATGTTGTCTTCTGAACAGGCAATGATTATATCATTAATGTTGGGCACCAAATTACTCCTAATGAGAATGCTCAATCTTAATGGATTAGTGTTGCTCTCCTATATTTTAATAGTTTTCTGGTCAATTTAAATATCCTTTGTACATTCTGAAGGCCATTTCGCCTAAATCAGGTGTGCTTACCTTGACTGGTCTCCAATATAGGTATAGAAAAGAAAGTGTTTGTAAATGTATTACAACATACCATCACCTTTGATATTTTCTACTTCTTTTAAATATTTTAATTATATCTTGTACCATTGAGGATATCAGGAGAACTACCTTGTCTAAATTCTAATAGTCTACAGTCAGCCCATTAAGCCATCTGCTTTATATATTTGTCATATGGGAATATTTAAAATTGAATTAGTGGATATCGTTATCCATCTTTCAACTATTCTCATAATTTTAGAAGTGAGGTGTCCTAATGTGTCAGTTTGGACTTCTCTGAGTTAACCCTTTCTGTTATAAAAAGCAATCTGTTATTGCTTTCCTGGAATTCTATATTGTCTATGTTTATCTATAGTTCTACAGAGAAGGGATTGAACAGTTCCAAAGATTCCCATTTAGCATGCTTTATCAAAACTGGGTGAAGGAAATATTTGGTCAACACCTAATTTGAGAATGAAAGAGACAAAACCTTCTTCTTTATATATAGGCACATCAACTGAAAAATCTGGTAAGGTATTTCAGCCACAGAATATTTTCTCAAGTCTCATTTTTCAACTCATAGTCAAGCCACAATTTTAGGACCACAAAACATAGCCCCAGATTGTCCGTAACTTTTTTTAGGGCTTTTAAAAAGTATTTTTTCTCTCTATCCCTCATTGGAAGAACATTATACAGAACTAGTGTTTGATGTTAACAAAAAGTTTTGTTTACCAATCCTGAGCCAGTAATAATGTCAACGCATATATCCTTCATAATCCTTCCCCAGGAGTTGACTGAGCACATTCTGACCACTTGTTCAATCTTTTCATCTTCTATAGCTTTATATGAGAGGTAGACTCATGTCCTTTTTGTTCACCATGGCTAATTAACTACCATGTAATTGAGAAATTTCTATCCACAAACTTTGCAGCCATTGGGCATGACTGCAGATAATCTCTTGTGTTTGTCAGTATTTAGCAGTTTCTAGCATCAATATTTTTTTCCCAATCATTTATTTGAAAAATCTATGCTAGTAGAGGTTCATACAATTTCTATTGGTACTTCTTCATCATATGATCCACCTTCTTCACAGAATACCTTCTGGATACTATCATTATTTGTTCGTAGGTCATATCTACTTATATATGTTTTATCAGGCATAAATAGTCACTTTATTTATTATATCTGATCTGGAAGCCATGTAAGTATCAGTAGGTTCTCAGAAACCAAATATATCATATACTGCCTTTGTCAGTATCTTAATTTTCTTCATTACAAGTTTCAATTTAATTTACATTGGAAATGATATCCAGAAAAAGAAATGGTGCTTCTTTTTTTTCAGAATTTGGATGTCCTCATATACCAATCTATTAGTCTCCATATTTTGAGTTTATCTTACATAATTTTATTAATAGGCCATGTAATCTACGACATGTCCCAAAGCTTTAGCCACTTCAAATTTTGCAGTAGTTGACAATGACCTAAATCAAATTCTTATTGTGTCTCTTGTCACTTTCTATTTTTTT
>NC_037685.1:1366756-1395083 GCF_003255815.1 Theropithecus gelada | reverse complement strand
TTTTTTTTTTTTTTTGACTGGAGTGTTGCTCTGTAGCCCAGACTGAAGTGCCCCCTTTAGTTTTTCTAATTGCTATTTGTTCTTTATCTTTTCTTCACATTTATATTGTAATATATGGATTTTAACTTTTGCTTGCCTTTTTCCCTTTTTTGAAAATGGTCTCTCCAGGTTTCTATATAGCTCACTCAAATTCTTCAGTGTATTTTAGGAGCAAAAATTCCAGTTTGTATCAAAATAGTAATTCCATTTTTTTAGTTTTCTGTGCATATCACTCTTTTTAAAATTTCAGGAGCAAAACTGATACACAAAATGATGTATATATACTTTCTGATTTTTGCCAAAATATTCCAAATAATCAATTTTACTATTATCCCAATTTATTAACATTTAATAAATAACAATTGGCATACTAAGGAGAATTTGTAAGTATTTTGTCAGCCAAATGAATAACAAACAAGTGTAATTAAAATTATTGGTAAATAATTTAGAGAAACTTACATGTATGGCTTTAATTGATACTGAGCTATTATTTTCAACTTTAGAAACAAATAGTGCATCTGTCATTTTCTAAAAAAATTGATAACTAATTTTCTCCAAGTCAGCTTTTATTTTTAATTGGGCTACATAGACTATTGGGGATATTTATCTATAGATATAGAACTTTGAATTAGTTTTCCACTTAACATTTTTGGCCTCATAAAACAAAGTTCTAGTATAGAGGGATGTTTCTGTTAGAAAGTATATTTAATGTCCAAGCTATAAAATAATTAATTTACAATATGTATAATCGCATTGATCTAACTCATCAATAAATAACACTTAGTATCAACAACAGATATTTAACTATTATGTTTATCACCTTATGATTTCAACAACAAAAAAAGAGTTCAAAATTTCTTGGAATTTTAGGTATCACTGAATCACTCCATGAAGTAGGCAGCTTTCATCCAAGACCCTATGAACAAGACATAGATGACTAATACCATGGATATGCATGCTTCAATCTGCATGTTCTTGTTTTAATACTTTCCCCACCCCAGGAAGCTTTTATTTCTGTTTTCTTCTATTTTAGTATCTGAATCACTAATAGTTATAATCACTCATTTAGTATATCAATCAGCTCTCTAACAATACTCTTCTTTGAGCCTCCAGTCTCTTTCGATATGAGTCCAAACTATACCCTCAGTTTTGCTTGTGATTTAACTAAAATACACCATCAAAACAATTCTTGAGAAGTGACACTATTTTTGTAGTGCCACCCACTTTCCTTCCCTGTCATTACTATGCAATGTGTCAGGTGATTTCTGAGCTAAACTCTGTCATCACACTCTATCAAAACAGCTTTTCAGATGGTCAAGGCTACAGAGAGCCAAATGTCTAAGAGTATCATAAAACTCCTAAAATAGGAGGTACTTATCTCATTGAAGCATTTCCTGGAGACATTATATGGTAAGTAGATATAGTAGCTTAATCCTTCATATGTATAATTCTGGTTTAGTGAATTCATATGTTAGAGCTTTCTCATTTATGAAATGAATGGTATACACTTGAAAATGCCTCACTTTATTGAAACTAAAAGATAAGCTCCCATTTAAGCACACCTGTACACTTATTCTTTAAATTCATCTATTGATTATTATGAATATTGAAACATGGAGCAATTCTAATTTTTCTGGGTAGTGCTGAAATCATACAATAATATTTGGTGATCCAATAAGAGTTTTGTGGGTTTTTTTGTTTTGTTTTGTTTCATTTTTATTTTTGATACATTTTCACCTTTGGAGAATTTATGAAATTAAATGAGTAGTGTTTTCAAACAAACCACTACCAGACTTTCAAGGTGACATATTTGTCATAAGAAAGAGAGAGAGAGAACAAAGGAATTGGGAAACAGAAATATCAAGCAGTTAAGTGATTGACTAACTTTATTGTATATGGTTCTTTGGGCTTTTTAGATTAAAGATGATATTCTTTCTCTTAGCATAATTTTTATATGCTTATCACCTGACTTTAGGCAATGAACTATAAAGTTTGATACAATATTTCTTTTAGTATTTATACTTATTGCATGTTTCCAATAGTGTGATCATTATGGCCTTATGTGGTGTGTGCAATAACTGTCCCATGAAATAGTTCTACAAAATACTAATTTAAAAATGTCCAGAAGAGCTGACTTTTATAGTGATTGAAACAGCCATCATTGGAAGTTTGGTATACAATCATAACATCTGAAACCATTGTGATATGGTGATTGACCATGTCTATATATAGTGGTGTATTCTTGAAGTCAGACTGGAGAAAGATCAGTAGAGATAAATGAGAAATGTGACCACCTACCTTAATATAAACTCAGTGATGGAGGCTGAGAACTGAGACTGCTTCTGCAAATATAACATAATTATTCACTTCAAAAATTTCTTGCATAGGAAAATAAGATTGCAAATCATTAAGCAGTTTTCCTGTTTGATTCTGGAAAATCTTGCCATCAGCTTGTTCAACTGGGCATGGAACTTTTTCTCAGGTAACACTTTTCCTAGCTAGGCAAACAGCTTGCTTTTCAGCACCGCATTTTGCTAATTAGATATGAAATATAACCTTCTCCACCAGCACTAAACAATCTGTTAAAACTTTATCCTAGTTTTAACTAGTTCCTTACCTTAAAAAATTAATTAAACCACTTGAACTCAGATCACTAACTTCTTTGGAAACACAACTGAAATTTTGTGAGGGTGTTATTCACCCTTGGAACTTATTAAACAATAAGTTTAATAAAGTCATCTTTGTTTAACAGTTTTCTAAGTGGTTTCTATGATGGAAGTCAACCAAAATAATTACACTTTGCTCCATATTTGAATATGTGACATCTAAGTATTTGAAATAGTAGTTATAATAGTTCATATTCAATAATATTATCACAAATGACCTAATAATCATTTAGTTTTGGGTTTTAATCATGGAATGATTATATTTTTTGTACTATAATTTAATATGTTACATTTGTTATAAGGATAAACACTTATAAGTGTCAAATTGGAATAGTTATTAATGTACATTGAAGCGAAATGCTGATTTTTATATATATTTGTGTTATGTTTTACTTAAATAGAAAAATATCAGGTGAAGTTTCAGAATTGAAATGCAGACTACCAGTTAATTTATTGTAAACTTTTGTAATGCAATTAAAAGGCTTTTGAAGAAACCTTTTTTGCAAGATAGCAACATGAAAAGATATTCAGGTAACACTTTAAATAAAATATATCAAGCACACATTCCTATTGTATAAAAGCTCTTGAAAGATACATTCTATAGATCCTTTTCCAAAACTATATATATATATATATATGTGTGAAAGAAGACAGTGAGAGATTCAGAGTTGGTTTAACCCTATAGAAAGTTCCTCATCGCATACTTTATGAAATTTCAGTACATGAAGACATTTAACCTGTACCATCTTTTGATTTTCCATGCATTTATCTGATTTTTTTTCAACTTTCTTTTAGGTTCAAGGGGTACATGTGCAGGTTTGTTACATTAATTTATTGCAAGTCTCTGGAGTTTGTTGTGCAAAAGATTTCATCACACAGGTAGTGAGCATAGTAAAGTACCTAATAGGTAATTTTTCAAACCTCATTCTCCTCACAACATGCCCCCTTAAGTAGGCCTTGGTGTCTACTGTTCTGATCTTTGTGAGACTCAATGTGTACTTAATGTTTAGCTCTCACTTATAAATAAGAACATGCATTGTTTGGTTTTCTGTTCCTACATTAATATGCTTAAGATAATGGCCTTCAGCTGCATCTACATTGCTGCAAAGGACATGATTTTATTTTTTTTATGACTGTGTAGTATTCCATGATGTGTGTGTACCACATTTTCTTTATCCAATCCACCACTGATGGGCATCTTGGTTGATTCTATGTCTTTGCTCTTATGAATAGTGCTGTGATGAACACATGGGTCTATGTATCTTTTTGGAAGAGCCATTTGCATTCTTTTGGGTATATGCCCAGTAATTTAATTGCTGGGCCTAATGGGTCTCATTCTGTTTTAACGTCTTTGAGAAATGTTCAAACTGCTTTCCACAGTGGCTGAACTAATTTGCATTTGCACCAACAATGTATAAGCACTTCCTTTTCTCTTCAGCCTTGCCAGTCACTGTGGTTTTTTGTATTTTTAATAGTAGCCACTCTGGTGTGAGATAGTATCTCATTGTGGTCTTGATTTGCATTTCTCTAATTATAAGTGATGTTGAGTGTTTTTTCATATGTTTGTTGGCCCCATATATGTCTTCTTTTCAGAAGTGTGTGTTCATGCCCTTGGACCATTTTTAATGGGGGTGTTTGTTTTTTGTTCATTGACTTAAGATTCTTATAAATTCTGGATATTAGACTTTTGTTAGATTTATAGTTTGCAAATATTTTCTTCTATTATGTAGGTTTTCTATTTATTCTGTTAATAGTTTATTTTGCTATGCAGAAGCTCTTGAGTTTACTTACCTCCCATTTATCTATTATTTGTTGTTGCAAATGCTTTTGGAGATTTTATCATGAAATCTTTGCCAAGGCCTATGCCCAGAGTAATATTCCCTAGGTTTACTTCTAGGGTTTTCACAGTTTTTGATTTTACATTTAAGTCTTTAATCCATTTTGAGTTGATATTTGTCTATGGTGAAAGGAAGGAGTCCAGATTCAATCTTTTGCCTATGGCTAGCTAGTTAGTCCAACATCATTTATTGAATAGAGAATTTGTTTCCGATTGCTTGTTATTGTCAATTTTGTCAGTGATCACATGATTGTAGGGGGGTGTGTGTGTGTGTGTCTGTGTGTGTGTGTGTGGCATTCTTTTATTTCCATTTGTCTCTGTGTCTATTTTTGTATCAGTACCATGCTTTTTTCCTGTAGCCTTGTAGTACAGTTTGAAGTTGAGTAGTATGATGAATCTGGCTCTGTTCTTTTTGCTTTTTGCCTTTTGGGATTATGTTGATCATTTAGGATTTTATTTATTTATTTTCTTGTTCCATATGAATTTTAGAATAGTTTTTTTTTCTAATTCTGTAAAAATGACATTAGTAGTTTTACAGAAATAGCATTGAATCTGTAAAATGCTTTGGGCAGTATGGTCATTTTAACAATATTAATTCCTCCTATTCATGAACATGGAATGTTTTTCCATTTGTTTCATTTCTGATTTATTTGGGTAGTGTTTTGTAATTTTCATTGTAGAGATATTTCATCATCCCAGTTAGCTGTATTCCTAGATATTTTATTCTTTTTGTGGTTCTTGTGAATGGGATTGGTTTCTTGATTTGACTCTCAGGTTGAAAATTATTGCTATGCAGAAATGCTACTGATTTTTGTACATTGATTTTGTATCCTGAACACTTACTGAAGTTGTTTATCAGTTCTAAGAGCCTTTGGGCAGACGCTTTCTAAGTATAGATTTTAAGTAAACTTACAAGGTTTTCTAGGTCTAGATATATATTGTCTGACAAAGGAGATAGTTTGACTTATTTTCTCATTTGAATTACTTTTATTTCTTTCTCTTGCCTGATTGCTTTGTCTAGGACTTCCAGTGCTATGTTGAATATGAGTGGTGTGAGTGGGCATCCTTTTATTGTTCCGATTCTCAAGGGGAATGCTTCCAGCTTTTGCCCATTCAATTTACTACTGGCTGTGGATTGTCATAAATGACTTATTATTTTGAGGTATGTTCCTTTGATTCCTACATTGTTGAGGGTTTTTAACATGAAGAGATATTCAATATCATGAAAAATCCTTTTTGCATCTATTGAAGTGATCATGTAGTTTTGTTGTTAGCATCGTTTATATGCTCAATCAGAACTTATTGATTTGAATACGCAGAACCAACTTTTCATAACAGGAATAAAGCAAACTTGATCATGGTGAATTACCTTTTGGATGTACTGCTAGATGCTGTCTGATAGTATTTGGTTTAGGATTTGTGCATCTATGTTCATCAGAAATATTGGCCTGATTTTTTTTCTCTGTGCCTCTGCCAGTTTGATATCAGAATGATGCCAGTGTCACAAAGTGGATTAGGGAGTAGTCCTTCTTCCTCAATTTTTTGTAATACCTTCATAGGATTGGTACCAGCTCTTCTTTGTACATCTGCTATAATTCAGCTGTAAAGGTATCTAGTTCAGGTATTTTTCTGGTTGGTAGATTTTTAAATTATTGATCCAATTCTATAATTTGTTATTGTTCTGTTCAGGATTTAAATTTTTTCATTGTTCAGTCCTAAGAGTTTGTATTTTTCCAGGAATCTATGAATTACTTCTAAGTTTTCTAGTTTTGTGTGCATAGAGATTTTCACAATAGTCTCTGATGATGTTTTGTATTTCTGTGGGTTTGGTGGTAATGTTCCCTTTGTCATTTCTGATTGTGGTTATTTTGACCTTTAACTTTTTTATTAATCTAGCTTCTCGTGTATCAATCTTGTTTATTCTTTTGAAGAAGCAAGTTTTTGGTCCATTGATCTTTTGTATGGATTTTCACTTCTCAATGTCATTCTTTAAGCCCTGATTTTGATTTTCGTTATTTCTTCTGCAAGTTTTGGTGTTAATTTGTTCTTGTTTGTCTAGTTTCTCTAGGTGCAATGTTAACTTGTTAATTTGAGATCTTCTTACTTCTTTATGTAGGCATTTAGTGCCATGAACTTTTCTCTTAACACTGCATTAACTGTGCTGCAGAGATTCTAGTATGTTGTACCTTTGTTTTCATTTGTCTCAAAAACTTTTGTGATTTCTGACTTCATTTTATTCTTTAATGAATGAGCATCTCTCTCTCTGCTATTTTATTCCCCTTCATTTGGGTAAAGAATGAAATTAAGGGTAAGCCAGTCAGGAACAGATTGTTTAGTTTCCATATGTAATCATATGGTTTTGAGTGATGTTTTTGGTATTGATTTCTCATTTTATTGTGTGGTGATCCAACAGTGTGGTTAGTAAGATTTCTGTATTTTGAATTTGTTGAGAATTGCTTTATGGCCAAATGTGTGGTTAAACTTAGAGTATGTGCCATGTGCAGGTAAGAATGTATATTCTGTTGTTGGGTGGAATATTCTGTAGATATCTGTTAAGTCCATTTGGTCAAGTGTTGAGTGTAAATTCAGAATATCTTTTTTTTTTTTTAGTTTTCTGCCTCAATGATCTCTCTAACACTGGGGTGTTGAAATCTCTCATTATTATTGTGTGATTATCTAAATCTCTTCGTTGCTCTCTAAGAACGTGTTTTATGAATCTGGGTGCCCCAATTTTGAGTGCATATATATTTAGGATAGTGAAGTTGTTTTGTTGAATTGAATCTTTTATCATTATGTAATGGTCTTTTTTTTTTTTTGTCCTTTTTATTATTGTTGGTGCAAAGTCTTCTGGGTCTGAAATAAGAATAGCAGCTCTTGCTCTTTTTTGTTTTCCATTTGGTTCGTAAACCTTTCTCCATCCTTTTTCTTTGAGATTATGGGTGTCTTGCATGTGAGCTAGATCATCTGTGGACAGCATACAGTTGGGCATTGCTTCTTTATCCAACTTGACACTCTGTGCCATTTAAGTGTGGCTGTTTAGCCAGTTAACATTTAAGGTAAATATTGGTTTATGAGGGTTTGATCCTGTCATAGTGTTGTTAGGTGGTTGTTATGTAGACTTAATTGTACAGTTGCTTTATAGTGTCAGTGGGCTCTGTACTTTAGTGTGTTTTTGTGATGGAAGGTATCAGTCTTTCATTTTCATATTTAGTACCCCCTTAGGGATCTGTTATTAGGCAAAGCTGGTGGTAACAAATTCCCTTAGCATTTGCTTGTTTGAAAGGCTTTGTTTCTCCTTTGCTTATAAAGTTTAGTTTGGCTGAAAATGATTTTTTTGTTGTTGTTTGAAATTCTTTTCTTTAAGGATGTTAAAGATAGGTCCCCAATCTCTTCTGACTTGTAAGGTTTCTGATGAAAGGTCTATGGACTGATGGGGTTCCATGTACAAATGGAACCTGCTCCTTCTCTCTAGATGCCTTTAATATTTTTTTCTTTAAAATTGACTTTGGAGAATCTGATCTGTACATGTCTTGGGGATGATGCTATTGTATAGTATCTCTTAGGGTTTCTTTGAATTTTCTACTTTGCCTGTCAACACCTCTGGTGAGGTTGGGGAAATTTTCATGGACAATATCCTTGTATTAAGTCATTGCAGTATTGCTATAAGAAAATACCTGTGACTGAGTACTTTATAAAGAAAAGATAGTTAATTGGCTCTTGGTTCTGCAGGTTGTACAAGCATGGTACTGACATCTGTTCGACTTCTCGGTAGGCTTCAAGAAACTTTTATTCAAGGCGATGGAGCAGGAGCACATGGCAAAAGCAGAAGCAAGAGACAGTGTGGCAGAAAGGGAGCGGAACCACATACTTAAACAATGAGATGAGTACTCACTTACTATTGCAAGTATGGCACCAAGCCAATCAAGATGGAAAATTAAAATGCAACAATTCCTGTCTGAGTTCAATGTATTATTATAATTTTGACAGGTGTGCTGTGCAATTTCTATTTTATAAGAAACTTAAGGAAGTAGGAGATACTATAGCAGCCTTCAAACTTAGAAATTAAAACTTGTTTTAAAATTTTTCTAATCAAACACATACTGTACCCAAACTTCTATATGAAAAAAACATAAACCTAATGTGATTATCTTAATTTTCTAATGTGATACAACCACAGTTCTAACTCCAGCAATAAAGAGCACAAGCAGATTAGGAACATACTGTAAATATGCAAATAGCAATACAGAGCAACTTAAAACCAAATGTACAAAACAAACAAACAAAATTAATCCAAACGGAGGCTATTAATGTATAAAGACCATGAAGAGTGAGAATGTAAAAGTGCATAAGGAGCTGAGATTCAATTATTTGAAATTCTTGCAATAAAGAGGTTTTTTTAATGGAGATGAAACACAATCTAATATTACAATTCAGAAAACAAAAGTAAAAAATCCTGAGTGAGGAATGAAAATAATTTATCACGTACTACATAGAAAATATAATAAACATAATTATTTAAAATACTAGCCATAACAAAACCACACATGTGTATCAAGGACTTCTATCATTTTATCTACAAATAGGAAGAGACGAGTAAGTAGTTTGTAGATTTCCCTTCAGAACTGGCAAATATTGAGTGAGATCCTCAGAGATTTCACCAGAGGAAAAATTATATTCCAAATCAAATGTCATCCACACATTATAACATCAATAAAATATGGTTAGAAGCTCAAGAATTTAGAAGGCATCACTCATCTGCACATATTAATATTTCTTTTTTGAACCAGACAAATGATAAATCAAAATGCAGTCTTAAAAAAGCAGACCCGTGGTAACAAACAACTGACTGAATATATCTCAAATATTAAATACATAATTAAATCTAAATAACTATAGAAATGCAGAACATATAGTCCCTGAATCCATGAATCTTACTCTTAGGTATTTACTAAAGAAAAATGAACATCTATAGTCACACAAAAACCTGTAAGTAAATTTTTATAGCAGCTTTATTTTTAATGATCCCAAATTGGAAGCAATCTATTACTCAACCAATACATGGATAAGCCAATGGTTGTGTATCCATAAAATCTATTCAACAATAAACACAAACTACTGAATTATGCAATATATATGAATCTCCAAGCACAGTAGTAGTTTGAAAAGCTAGATACAAAATCAATACATTTGTTACATTTCGAGAAAGGGAAAAGGATAAGAAAAGAATACAAATCTGTGGTTGCTATGGCCGGGGTAGTCATAAGGGACATTGAAAGCAAAGGAACATAGGGGTGTTTTCTGGATTAATATTCTATTTCTTGGTTTTGGTATTATAAAATGACCTTATGCAATTGTCAATATTATTGAATTTTACAACAAAAGAGTGCCAATTTTATTGGTAAAAAAATGCAATGAATATGACTTAATAACTGATAACAAATGTAACTATTTCTTTGATTTGTTATTAATTCAATAATTTCCTTTATCTGTTACTAATTCAATAATTAGGAAAGAAACAAACTTATTTTAAGAAAAAATAAGTTTCGTAGTTCCATTAAAGTTAAGAAACAGGTTTTTGTAAGATTGGAGAAGTTGAACAAAACTTAAAACTCTTGGTATTTTTCCAAATACTTGTTACTTCCCAGGTCTTCCCTGTTTTAATACAAGCTTTCCCATCAACCCAGGCGCTCCTTTCAGAAATCTGGGATTTATCTTCAGCAACTTTTTCTTCCATTTGTAATGATATCATTAAATTTTATCAACTGATTTCCTGAATTTATATTGTATACAACTCAGCTGCAGCCACCATATTTACCTTTATCTGTGATGCATACGGTGGTGCCTTCGATTTGACTGTTTACCAATGCCACACATCTTTCCAAAAATATTTTCATTGGATATAGAATTCAGTGCTGACAGTTCTTTTCTTTCAGCACCTGAATATTGCATCATTTTCTTCTAATTTCTATGGTTTCTGAAGTCATTCAGTTTTTCCTGTGTAGATAATATACATATTTCCTTCCGTTTGCTTTTAAGTGTATTTTGTCTTTTGCTTTCTTAAATGTAGCTATGAAGTTTCTTGGCATATATTTATTTGAGTTTATTCTGTTTTGAGATTTGCTGAGCTTCTTAAATCTGTAGGCCAACATTTCTTGCCAATTTGTGAAGTTTTTAGCCATTATTTCTTTCAGGACTTTTCCAGCCACACGTGATTTCTCATTTCTTTCCTGAGACTCCAGGGACATGAATGTCAGATTTTCTGTTGTGGTTCTACAGGTGCCTGAGATTCATATTTGTCTCTTTTAAGTAACTTTCTCTCTCTCTCTTGCTCAGAGTGGGCAATTTCTGTTGTTGTATATTCTAGTTTACTGATTATTTCCATTGCCCTTCTATATGCTCACAAGCTTATCCACTGGTCTTTTAGTTTGCTTTATTTTAAGCATTTTATTTCAAATATTTTTGATAGGTTCTTCCTTATTCCATCTATTTATTTGATGAGACTTCCTATTTCTTTCAGAACACTTTCTTAGACGTTCATTTCAAGGGTGTTGTTAGTTGTTCATCAAGGCATTTTCATACTGATTTAAAATATTTAATTTTTTTTTCAATTTTCATGATGTTAGTACACATAGATTGTTTTCTTTCCTTCTTCTAGATATCTTTACAGCTCTTTTCTATCAAGTAATTTTCAGTTAAAAGCTCATTTTCAGATTATCTTATGAAACACTGGATTTTATTTAAACCTTTTTATTAGTGTTCTTTGACACCATTCCAACAGGGAAATGATATTTTTTTTCCTCATTATTTATTGTGTAGTAGGCAGAATAATGCTCCCTCTCCTAGAATGTTAATATGCTAATACACGGGCAACATAAATTACATGTTATATGGCAAGGGATGCATTAAGGTTGCAGATAAATTTAAGATTGCTAATAGAACTTGAGATGTCAAGATTTTCCTAGGTTGGCCCAACATAACTACAGGGATCCTTATAATTGCTGACTTTAGATAAATGAAGGTCCCATAAACCAAGAAATGTATGTGTGCTCCAGAAACTGGAAAAGACTAGGGAACAGATTCTTCTCCAGAGACTCCAGAAATAGTTCAATCCTAATCACCTCTCAATTTTAGCCCAGCAATTCTCACTTCAGAATTCTGATACCCAGAACTGTAGCTAATAAATTTATATTGTTTAGCCCATTATGTTTGTAGTAATTTGTTACAGCGATAATAATAAACAGATACACTTAAGTTCTCTCACTCAGCCTCCATTGGTACCCAAGGTGAGATTGGTTCCTCGTTACTGTTAGGTGGACATGGGAGTGTTGGGTTGCTGTATCATCTCTACTGACACTCCGCTGTGGTTGACTTTACTATTATGGAGTGATAATGCATGTCTTGACTCTCTATTACCCCTTCTCTTATATCATTCCAGTATGGGTGGAGAAAGGTGCCCCATTATGGCCATATGTGGATGGAAGTCCAATTTTCCCATATGGTCTCCTCTTCTAACTGTGGATGGGGTTCATTACTGGAGACAGAAATGAAAGTTTTGGCTTCCCACCTGGCTTTCTCTGACATTAACCCAACAGTGCTGTTTGAGAATCTTGTTATAGCCTTGGAATGGTGTAAGACCCGGTTTTCTATTCAACCTTATCTGTCATTAGTAGGGATTTTGGTTTTTTGTTTGTTTGTTTGTTTGTTTGTTTGTTTTTTGCGGCATTTGACTGAATGAGAGTGGTTATTGTTTAAAACTTTCCTATTTTACTAAACTCTTCCTTTACAGGCCCTTGGGCTAGAGAGAGTGGGGTTTGTTGGGCTATTTTGTTTTTCTGTGCTCATTGATGTTCCCAGTTTGCCAGCTTCTCTATCTCCAAATCAGGAATATATGAAGAAAAAAAAAAACTCAGTAAATTTATCACCATGTCATTACTTGTATCATGATGTCCTTTGCCAGGGTGCCTTCTTTCCAGCTTTAAGAGATTTTTTAAATGCTTATTTTATATATAATAATCAAAGTTTTTAGTTAAAAATCATAGAATAATAAGGAAAGACACATCTACTCCATCTGTCTAGCAACAGAAACCAATGTACAATTAATTTTTAATATTAGTAGTTACTTACTAAAAGGTTGGTGTATTTCAATTCTGACTACCAAATATGTCTCAGAACAACTTCCTAACTTTTGAAGGTAAAATTCTTAATGGAGTGTATTATAAAAAAATCATGGAGGAGAAAGTATTCACAAAATAGAAAAATTCCACAAAAAATATAATTCTGAATATAAGAATATAATAAAAGTACTCCAAATATATAGATAACTAATAGATAGTAGGGAGAAACTGAAACATTATAAGGAGAGATTTTAATTTCCTTCATTGATTATCAAAAATCAAGCGGACAAAAACTGCTGAGATGTAAAATATTGAACAACACAGTTAATAAAATGAAGCATGGAGAATCTGCTGCAGAATTTTTCATGCAACTATTAGAGAATACACATATTTCTCTAGCACACTTTGGACACTATAAAACTTGATCACAATATTAGACCTTAGCTCAATTTTCAGTAAATTTTTAAAAAATAAACATTATAATGAATATATCATACATGCTCTGACCAAAATTCAATTTCAATGGAGTTAAAAGCATTTAAATAATATGACTTTACTTAGAAATTAAGTATTATGATTTTATATATCTATGAATCAACAATAAATTATAATAGAACTTTTAGAAATATTTAAAAACAAATAAAGATTAAAACAAAGAATATAAAACTTCTGGAATTCAGCACAAACAGGATTTTGAGGGAAGTTTGTCACTGCAAACACTTATTTTATGTTATTATTTTTAAAATTTTAATTTCTATTTTATACTGATATGTAATATTTATACATATTTTGGGGGGTACATGAAATATTTTGATACATGCATCCAATATGTAATAATCAAATCATGAAAATGATCTAACCATACAGTTGAAAATTTAGAGACGGAACAACATAACAATTCATAAAATGTAAAATATTAGAAAAAAATACAGAAATAACTGAAATACTTAACAAAATGTTAAATAATACAGAAAAAACACATGATAAAGATTGATTGTTTGAAGCATTTAACATAATAGACATTATCTGTAGGGATAAAGTAGGGAGAGGGACACACAATTCTGATAAATGAATAGGAAAAAACAACAGAAAATAAGGAAGACACCAAAGAAGAGAATAGGGAAATGCTATGTACATCTTTCTGGAAACAGATTCTAAAATATGCTGTAATAAAAACGATTCCAGGAAAGAGTAGATTTCAAGGACCAAATGTTTTAAAAGAGTTTTTTTAAAACAAAATTCAGCAAAGTTCGAAGTAATTATTAAATTAATTTAAGCCGTTGTTGATACCCTTCATGAAGAAATACTAATCTTAGATTGCTTTGCTAGTAAATTCTGCCAAACATTCTAGAGTTAAAGCACAGCATTATAATCCCATTGAACATCATGTGGGGAATATAAAATGAAGGATTGTTTCAAAATAGCCTGTATCATCCTAGCATTATCTGCACTACAAAACCCAACAAAAACAGAGAATGAAAATCGCAGACCCATTTCTCTAATTTATACAGAAGAATTCTAAGTCAAATAATAGCAAAACTAACCCAAAAGTGTACTAAAGACAAAAATTTTCATGAACATTTTGAGGTTTAGATAAACAAGGAAAATTTACTATTATTGAAAAATTTATAAATTATTCACTGCATTAGAAGAAAATAAGGAAAAAAGTATGAAGAAAAAAATATTTTATAAAGATCAGCACTTGTTCATGAATATAACTCTTAATAAATGAAAAATAAAAGGGTAATTTGTCATCCTGATAAAGGTAATGAATTTAACCAACAGCAAATATTATTCTAAGTGGGGAATGATGACAAATACTCTCTTCTGAGCAATAACAAAACAGAGATGCCTGTCATCACCACGTCTAATTATTTTTGTGCTAAAAGTCCTCACTATGACAATCAGACATATATAGTAATTAAATTATAAGAAATGATAGGGGGTACTAAAATGGCCATTATTAGGAGTAAATAAGTGAATACAGAGAAAAGCCAATCATCTATAAAAATTATTATAAATGATAAAATGTTAAAGTGCTGGAAATGGATTACTACACAAAAATCTAGGAAAATAGCAAAGATTTTTTCTAAGGACACAGAAAACAATTGGTAAACATAATTTAAAATTAATATTACAATAGAAAAAATGCCATATAGTACCTAGTAACAATTTTTTATAAAAGATATTGAATACTTATACACGGGAAATTATAAGACTAAATGTAGAGATATTAAAGGCATACAAATATGACATTTGAGAAATATGACATTTGAGAAATATGACATTTCTCAACATACTGATTGGTCAATTCAATGCAATTCCAACTCCATATATTTTCTAATGCTGTGCTCTGATTTTTTTGGCAGAACTTTATTGTGCTAATGAGGAATGAAGAATATTTGCTTTGCCCAATATGAAGATGTAAAGCAACAAGAAATTAGATAATATGTTATTGCAACAGGAATAGAAAAATTGAATAACAGAACAGAGCAAGAGTTCAAAAATGACCATGTATATATGTAACTTTGATATTTTAAAAAACTGGCACGTCAGTTCAATGAAATAATAAGATACACTAACTTCAAAAAAATTTAAAAGATAATTTTGTTTCCCTACCTTATGAGAAGGATACTTGCCTAGTGTGTGCCTAAAATTAATATGGATTAAAACCTTAAATGACAGAAACAAATGTTTATATCTTTTAGAAAATCAATTTCATACATGCATATATCAAATCCATAATATATATATCAAATCCATAAATATATATATATTTATTATATTTTTTTGTTTGTTTTTTGAGACAGGGTCTCAGTTTGTTGCCCAGGCTAGAGTGCAGTGGTGTGATCTTGACTCACTGCAATCTCAGCCTCCCGGGCTCAAGGGATCCTCCCGCCTCAGGCTCTGAGTAGCTGCAACTACGGGCGTGTGCCACCATGCCTGGATAATTTTTGTTTGTTTGTTTGTATTGTTTTGTACAGTCACGGTTTTGTCAGGTTGCCCCACTTGTCTTAAACTTTTAAATTCAAGGGATCCGCCCACCTCAGCCTCCCAAAGTGCTGGGATTACAACCGTGAGCCACAGTGCCCTGCCTAAATCTTTATATATTTAAAAGGTAATAAAGAGTGTGTTGGTAAATATGCATATTTTAAAATCAAGAAATCAGTATTAAAAGGCACATACAAGCAAATGAAAGAGTCCTTGTGGGAGAATATATTTTCAACACATAAGTCCGACTAATTTTTATAAATCCACGTTTTTCCATCTGAAAAAAAAATCCTATCTTCCTGGTTTCTAACAAAAAAAGGTAGCATGATGCTCCATCACAGTTGTCATTCTTCTCCCCCTCTTATTTAGTTATCTAGATTAAAGAAGTGGGCTACCCCTAATGCTTGTTTTATAGTATCTAATCATCATTTTTCCATGAATGGCCGTGTTTTCATCCTTGTGCTTCATCTTAATTGGCAATAAATGAAAATTGTGTCTTAGTTATTTCTTTACAGGCACACACACAACACACAAACATACAAAATCTACATATAGCTTTATCGCCCAAATGCTGTTTATTTTTCTTGCTTTTAAACTTTGCAAAAATGTGATAACCATTCTTGTGTGCTTTGCTTTATTTTTTCAGATATTACGATACTGGGATAAACAACTGAAAGCAGCTATTGCAAATTATTCTTGGGATCTAATTATTGCAGTCTAGTGTTTAATGTTGACCACTTTAACTGTTCACTGTGATTACATAACAACTCAAATTAAAGGTTTATGGGAGGTCTTGTCACAATTTACTATCTAGATAGCTTATTAAACTGGACATCATAATGAAATATTTGAAATTAAATAAATTTTCAGGAGTTAACATAAGTTAGTCTTGTTAGTCTAACATAAATTAGTCTCACTATTGGGAGCATAACTGAGGCTACAATGTCATGAACTCACTGAAATTATAACCTGTATACTTCTAGGACTTAATTTAGCATCTTTAGATAATTGTGGGTATTGGAGTAGGCTCATTACATTGCAAAAATTAATGAATGCTCAAAATCAGAGTTCAGATGATTTTGAAAATATAGCGATGCTGAATTAGTATGTAATAGAGTACAGACAGCAATGTCGGAAAGATATAAAATAGGTTATGAAGTTACAGCATATTGAATAAAAATAAAAAATTAAGATGATAAAGAATGCACATCGATAAGAGTCAAGTACTGACATCAATCAACTAACTATTTGAAAATAAATTATGGAGTTTAGTCAAAGAAAATGTGCATGATGAATGAATGCTACAGGAACATGATGCAACCTGCAGAAGAAGAGATAATGTTTTATCACTCATTCAAAGTATATAAATGCTCAAAATCAGTGTTCAGATGATTTTGAAAATATAGCAATGTTGAGTTAGTACATCATAGGGTACAAACACAAAGAAAAGAGAGCAATATCAGAAAGATATAAAGTAGGACGTGAAGTTAAAGCATATTGAATAAAAACAAAGAATTAAGGTGATAGAGAATGCACATAGCTAAGAGTCAAGTACTGACATCAATCGACTAATTATTTGAAAATAAATTATGAAGTTCAGTCAAATAAAATGTATATTATGAATGAATGCTACAAGAACATGATGTGACCTGCAGAAGAAAAGATAATGTTTTATCATTCATTCAAATTATATAATTTGGACACAAACAACACACATTGAACTAGGTTTTCAAGTGAATGAAATACATATGAGTTCTGCTTTATGAAAGGGAAACTGAGTAAAACAACAAATACATACACATATAGTAATAAACAAGGACAGTGTAGGTGAGGTATTATAAAGGAAACGACATTTTTGTATGAGGGGAGTAGGATAACTTTTTTAAAAAATTGTAATATTTAAGCAGGGCAAAGATAAAGAAGAAATAACTCAGGACTGTAATCAGTAAGTGCATATTTGGCATTTGAAAATTTAGAGAGATACTTTTGGTTGCCATGTGGAGAAAACAGAAAACACAGGTTGAAGCAAGAAGACAAGTTAGGAAGTTGTTGCATTAACCCCTTCTCTAGTAGGAGATGGTGACTTGGACTGAGGTGATGATAATGGTGATATAGAAAAGATGTATCTGGGCTCAAGATATGTTTGCAAGTACAATTATCACAATTTACTTATTAACTAGGATATGGAATGTATGACAAGATGATGTTAAAATGACTTGAAGAGTTCTATCTGGAGCAGTAGGTGGGCTAAATGAAAGAGTTGAAGTGAGGAGGAAGGTTAATGGGAAGGACACAAGTATAATTTTGAAAATATTGCATTTACAATACCTAAATTTGATTAAGTTCAGATTTCAAATAGGCAGTATTATATGAGTGTCGGCTCAGAAAAGATTTCTAGACTGGATTTCAATCAATGAATAATTACCACAATAATAAAAATTAAAAGCTTGAGAATGATCTAGAAAATGCTTAGAAAACTGAAGTGAAATGTCTCACCTACAAAATTATTTCAAAGGAATTAGAGGAGAAGGATCTAAAACACTGAAAGAGAAAATAGCAGCTAGAGAGATATAAAACAAAAATAAGATGGTATCAAGGAAATTATTTGGTTAAATGGAAGCATAATAATAACACTGTGAGTCAAATGACAGGAACTAATCCAAGCCTGAGTCAGTTTAAGAGTAAAGTGAGCTGAGGGAATAGTGGGGTGTAGTCAAACACATTTTTGGTGTGCTAGCTAGAAAGGCTATACTATGTCATATTTATATGTTTGTGAGAATATTACACTAGAATAGGAAAATTTTGAATATGTAAGGTAAAGAGAATGAGAGATTAAGGCATTGTGTCAGAGTGACATTGAAAGATGATTTAGGGGAAATTAGAACAAGAAATAAACCACTCTTTCCCCGGGGCTAGAAAAAAAGTCTCAATTACTGAAGAATGTCTTAAGAATTGTCCTTGATGGAAACTATAATGTAACTAAAAATAATGAGGTTGAAGAAAATTGCAAATAATTTAGGATTTTAAGAGCTGTAATTAGTGTTGAACTGGGATATCATGGAACATAATGAAGAATAAAAGTTTTCATTTAATCATTAGTTTTTATAAATTCATGTCATATGCCTTATGTAATAGTTATAATATTTAATGTAATAAATTATATTAAAATAGTGATTAGAATACAAGGCTCATAGTCATGGCAAAATTTAGAGAGATATATATGATATATATATTCGGTCTGAAACACATTTACCTTTCCAAAGGACAGAAAAACTTAGTAGTCTGAAAGTAAAATCTATACATGTCAAGTTGTCTAATATTTTCCAATAATTATTATAATAATTTGCTGTCAAAAGGCCTATTTTCTAAATACTGAGAAACAAAGTGTTTTTCTACTAAAAAAAATTTTTAGAGTAATTAGTTTCAATATGAAAATGCTGTAGGTACTGTTAAACATATTCCCAAATTTGCAAAAGAGATGCATTTTAACATTCGGAGACAGTATTAAAGAATATAGACAAATAGAATTTATGAAAGATTAGTAAGAATTTTAAAATGATTTATTGTAATTCACTATGTACCTTTGCATCACCAAGAGTTTTTTTAATTTTTTATTTTAATTTAGTTCTTGAATCTAAATAGATATGCAAAATGCTGAAACTTTAAGAAGTAATACTTTTCTTATTTGTTTACTTCTATTTGTATCTGGATAAGCCAAAACACACAAAATTTATACAGAAAATGTTCATAGAGATTTGAGGATGTTTCCAAAGGGAACGATACTGATTTCTTCAAAGTATGTAGATTTTCTTTTACTTTGGATCACTTTTATTCTATTTTACAATAAAACCAGTTTTGTTACTCTTTGGTAAGTTTGTGTATAAATGAAGTAATGCAATGGAAAAAGATAATCACCTCAGTATTAAAATTAAAGCAATTTGGATATGAAATATTGTGATAATAATCTCTTTAAGCCTACATAGCAACCACTGAATAATAAGTGCTCATGGTGGGGGGGAAAAAAAGAAACCGTAAATAAAGAACAAGTGAATCTAAGAGGAACATAATATGTTTTATTTTTAAAATTGATCTTAAAGGTGTAAATATCATAATTATTTTTAAGTTAATTTCCTCAATTTTAAGAAGGACATGCAAACTGTTGTTGTTCTCCACTATTTATTATTCTGGATAGCTAAGGTTATTCCAGATGCTTAAGCTTAAAACCAAACCAAACAAAAACAAAAACAACAAAAATCTCCATAGCTATTACTTATTATAAGAAAGCTTTATTTTTAACACAGCAAAATTGTTTGTAACTTCAAGCAACATTTGAATGCATTTCAAGGATACAGGACTATGGGTCTATCCTCTTGTTAAGGAGAATTTTATATGATTATTCCAGGAGAAAAATAAAGCCCTAGAAAGTCTCACACAGGAAATTAGATGTTTTGCCTGAAAGTTGTTTATAATCGTAACCAATTGGCCAAAAATTCTCATGCAGCCCACCTAACTGAAAAGCGGCTGAGAAATACATTTTCTTATGTATCCACAAGGCAAAGAGTACCAGACATTGTGAATAATTGAATTCCTAATATTAAACTCAATAGAAAACAACACACCTAAACCAAGATTTAAACTAGACCCCATCCAGTTCCAGTTCCAGTTCCAGTTTTGTATACTCCATATACAAAAAACAACTCAAGATGGATTAAAGATTTAATGTAGGACCGAAAATTATAACAACCTTAGAAGATAATTATTATAATTTGCTGTCAAAAGGCCTATTTTCTAAATACTGAGAAACAAAGTGTTTTACTATTAAATTTTTTTTTTGAATAATTAGATTCAGTATGAAATACCACTCTGGACATAAGCCCTAGCAAAGATTTTATGATGAAGACACCAAAAGTAATTGCAACAAAAACCAAAATTGACAAATAGGACCTAATTAAACTAAAGAGTTTCTTCACCACAAAAGAAACTATGAACAAGATAAACAGATCACCTATAGTATGGGATAAAATATTTTCAAAGTTTGCATTTGGCAAAGGTCTAATATCCAGAAACTGTAAGGAATTTAAACAAACTAATAAGCAAAAACAACCAACCACATTGTTTGCGTGCCTGTGGTCCCAGCTACTCGACAGACTGAGGCAGGAGAATTGCTTGAACCTGGGATGTGGAGGTTTCAGTGAGCCAAGATTGTTCCACTGCACTCCAGCCAGTGCAACAGAGTGAGATTGTCAAATAAATAAATAAATAAATAAATAAATAAATAAATAAAATAAAGAAAAGAAAAAGAATATGAGATTTGGTAGGGACACAAATCGAAACCATATCGCCTGGCTGATGAAATAATCTGTATATCAAACCATGTGACATGTAATTTATCTATAAAACAAACCTGCACATATCCTCCTGAACCTAAAGTGAAAGTTAAAAAACAAACAAAATAAACACACCAAAACCACATAGATTCAGAAGAGGTAGTAGGTATCACACTGTATAGCTTCTAGCACTTTTTATTTTTTTTTCTTAACTTGTCCTGAAAATATCTTAGCACTATTACAGTGTTCTGTAACGTAAAGTGAATAGATGATATGTACGTATATATGTATTTTATGTGTGTATTTTAACATATGTATTACTTAACTTATCCAACTAATCCCTTATTTAGGAATAAAAGTTGTATTTAGAAAAGTTTCCTATTATAAATAGTGCTGTGGTGATCGTCTTCATAGGCGATTGTCTGATGGAAATAATTTTAAATATTAGTTATAATATTAGTTATCTATAACATAATTTTTTCCCCTATCAGTTTAATATCCAAATATCTTTGACCTAAGCCTTCATTTTCTATACAGAAAGTCCAGTGCTCCAACCAAGGTGTCAGTCATTTCTGGTCCGAAGTTTCTGCTGCCTGTAAATTCACTTCCCTGCTCTCATCAACTATTCCTCTATCATATTTACACCCGGATTCCAAAGACATCAGGAATTGAGGCCTGCTATATGCAAAAGAACTGTAATTTTTTGGTATGATTATGACATGAAAAGTTGCATTCTATTGCCTGTCACAGTCAAAGTTGAAATGCATATGTGTCATCCTCATCACCGGAAGAACTTTTTGGACACCCTGATACTGATTATACTAATTACTTCTTTCTCATCTTACTCCCTCCAGAGCTTCACCGACTCACTGGAATTCTAGACTTTTGTTTTCCATTCCTTGCCATCTTTCCATCTCCCCCTCAGTCTTCAAATTACCTTTTCTCTCTAACTACGCCCAGGACCACTTTTGTGTATAAAAAACCATTGCTATTCAGGTGAATAAATGAACTGCTCTGAAACTGAGGTTTTTTTCTTTTTTTTTCCTTTCACTCCTTTGAAAATCATTTGTCTTCCTTACAAGTAAGTTTTGCTTAAAAATATAATTTTGATTGTAGGTAATACTAGAAAAGATGTTACAGGCTTAAGAAATTTAAATATGTCCCTAAATAAAATGTTATTAAAGCAGACCTTGCCATAAAGTTATTATTGTTAGTTATTATTGTTGTGCACTAATATCATTTCCCCAACTCTTCCATATGCATTTACTCTTATCTAATATTTTATCATTTATTAATTTTCACAAAGTAAAAGGGTATTTTCCCCAGATTTTCTTGCAAGTTTATAATACCCCATACTTTAACAATTTTCCACATTTTGTTTCATAATCATGTTAGCACTACTTTATTTAGAGTTTCTGTAATTGTTACTAAAGCCTTTGGTATTCTGCTTATTTTACAGATATTTTCCTCATTCCTGTCTATATAGAGATAATCCTGTCTAGTAGAGATAATACGTTGTTATCTCTACTATTTTTCCTAAAGAGATTATGAGAATTGCCCACTTTCTGACTCCTTGCAGTCAATGAATGTCCTTCTCTCATCTCCCATCTGAAAGACAGTCTGACAGATTTTGTCACAGAGGACACAACCTTTTTTTCATATAATGCAGATAACGAGCCCTTGCCTTCTGACATTTGGTGTTGCAGAACAGCTTAACGTCAACCTCATTATTTCTTCATTTCTGTCTACCGGAATGTAAAGTTTCTTCTTCATTCTTTTTTTTTCTTTTTTTAAGGACCAACATGTATCTACTTACAAATTTATTTTCATCGGTGTTATTTGTTATCATTAACTCATTTGACTTCTGCACTAAGATATTTCTTCAGACAGATGACTTTAAAAATATATTGTCCATCTTCCTTTATTTCTACTATTAATATTTGGTTGCCTCTTCTAACACCTTCCCTATGTCTCACCCTCTATCACCTTTGACTTGTTCCACAGAGACTGCAAACACATTCTTGCCTTAGGTTTTTCACATTTACTTTTGTTTTTTTCCGGAACATTCCCTATTCGATATTCACAAGGTCACTCTTACTTATCACTTCCTACCATATTATGTATTTTATTTCATTTTTTTGTTGTGTATTTACTTTCAAATCACTCCCCACATTGTAGACCCAGTGTGAGCTTTCAAAGAATAGATTTATTTATTTTTCTCAAATTTATCACTCTTATCTCTAAATATGAAAGAAGTTTCTGGGGGTACATAAATATTGCTGGATGATAAATGAATTGATAAACAAATGGGGATATGAATGAATGAATGATGGATGCACAGAATACTTCCTCTCTTCACACCTGTTAGAAGTCTTATTATAGAATTGTAAGATCTCCTATTTTTATTCTTCATGTTTAGTTTTACTGTCATTTAAAATATGTTTTTTGTGTGTGTGTTTTAGGAGAGAACAGTTTCACCTGGTCTTTCTCATTCATTTGGTACTCTCCAATTTGTTGTTGATTGACTCAAACACATTTTCATATATCTGCATATTTTCATCCATAGAAACTCTCTTCATCTCTCAAGCTATTGATCGATATAATATTATATCCTTATGTTATTATTGCAATATCTCCATGAATAAAATTAAAAATATTAATAAAAGTGGGATTAAAAGTAAATTCAAGTGGTAAAATGAGACCTGAAGAAAAGAAATCAATATTGCTATTACTACAATCTTTGTGTTTATGTTGAGTCAACAAACATTTTTTTCTTTCTCTCACAAGAATGCTCTCGTTAGAAATCACCATTCACTTAGTGCATCAGCAATATCATGTAAAAGTTATAGAGATTGCAGTGAAGTTGCTAATTTCTGTAAATTCCAGAAACACATTTACAAAATGTTTATGTATCCTTAATTTAACTTTTAAGAACTGTTCTATGATGTATACTAGTCTCCAAGCTGTGAATTTTTAAATTCAATAATTTTGATGAGATTCTATCCAGGATCTAAAACTGTGGTTTCTTTTTAGTGTGATAAATCATAAATTTGGAATTTCTTTACTGTGATCTTGTCAGTTTTGTCAACTTGGCAATATGACAATATTTAAAATTGAAAAAGAGTGTAAAAATTTTGTATAATAGGAGAAAAAAATTACTATATATACAGAATATAATAGGTCAGCTTTTAAAATAGTGGCCATGGATAAAATGGAAATGATTACAATATTTATTACAGCTAATATGTACTTGTTCTTAATTAAATTATGAGTTTTGTAATATGAACTTCACATATACTTTCTCATTAAATTCTTATCATCATTATGTGCATCTGGTTTTATTATCTTTATGTTACAAAAGAGAATAATTAGATTCATGAAATACCAATAGGCACAAAGTAATATTGTTGTAACCCGTGGTGTCATATTGTGAATCCAGCTCTATGTGAACTGAGTCCATGTTTTTATTTACTTTTACTTATCCAGTTTTATCTACTAAGCTGGTCCTTATAATTAGCCATTTATTTTGCGTGAGTGACAATTGCTTCAGAATAGATATGTCAAATCTTATTTTTAATTTGAACACCTCTTTTTCTATTGGAGTAGAAAACAATGTACAAGGTGAAGATAGTTCCATAAAAAGAAATTCAAATTATCAAATACTAAGTAAGACTACTCAAGAAATGCAAGCCTGGATAAGTTTATCATATTCTTTTCACATATAAATAACGGCAATAACAGCAATCTTAATAAATGTTGTTACACTTATTTAGAATGTATTATCTCCTATGCATTTATCGATGATTCTATATGCCTAATATATGTGTTCCTACTGATATTTCGCCTGGCCTAATACTTAGTATACCCTTACAAGGAATTTATTTTAGTGCCTACATTATATATTAAGAAACTCAGATGCAAATAAGTGTGAGTGTGAGTTTGTGTGATTGTGTGTTTACATATATATCTTTGTTTTCTGTTTGTTTTGACTACAACTAAGAACACATACTGGCATAGGTACATTAGGTATAGTACTTAACTGATCAAATTGTATAAAGTTATAAAAAATATAATAAAACTATAAAGCTCACGAATTGGATCAATTGAGTAATATTCATTACTTATGACATAAAAAATTTTATCTGGGCATTTATCAGACAGTACAGACTAAGCAGTACAAAACTCTGAAACATAATTGCACAACGCTAAAGTGAATTTAAACAAAGAGGGTTATAATCATGAATGCTTTAATAAAATCCATGAAAAACCATGATACTGGCATAGTGATTATACATGTAAAGTTTGTTTCTAATATTGTTCTTCACTGTTCTACTCTATTTACAAATGTTTTGTTATCTTAAAATATCCTGCAAACATTTTAATATTCAAAGTGAATAAAGATGACAAAAAAGCTAAAATTGATATGGTATATAAACGTTTCTGATGCTCTTTCAAGGGGGTTCAATGTGCATTGGATTAGCAAGGAAGTGTCTTAATTCAATGGTTTACAACTTAATACTTAACATTAGTATATTTGTTTATTTTTCTTCAAAGGATTGGCTTGTCCCAGAATAATTACCTTCTAATTTCTTGTATTTAAACTCCTAGTTTTTGCAGAAGGTAAAAAAGGTTTTTTTTATTATTATTATTATAATTATAACATGGAATCTGGTAAGAATTATAACAAAAATGAATCAATCACTCAATCAATAAAACATTGTTTAAGCTGATAAGTATCATGAAGGGCTTGAGATAGATTCATCACTGCAAATGCACCTTACTTGAAACAATTATTTACATCAGTTGCTTTCTTTCCAACTTAGGACCCAACGTTCAGTTTCCAAAAAATAGTCTTATTTGTTAAGCTTTAATTTTGAACTCAACTCTGAGTAGTCTACTGCTTATCTAAACAAATGTAATATCCCCCCAAAAATCTGCAAATATGTTAATGTTGATCTATGTTAAAATAAGTAGAATTCTTTAAAAATTTTAGCTTATTAGTCACTTGGATTGTACCCAAGTGTTTTGTACATCTGACAACAAAATCAGCTTTATATATGTGAAACTTTTTCTCTGAAGAACATGATATACAATTTTATAATAATGCCTAAAGTGGGTATATCTATATGTTCTTAAATTGATGACAAAGCAGAATAAACATTGTCAATTCTCAATTATAGGACACTTTGGATTTAACTTAATGTTTATTATGTAAAATAAATTCATATTAAAAGTCTTTTATTAAAATGCTTCTGTATATTTTTTATTTTTCTTATGTATTTTCTTTGACATTCTCAAAATTTTATGGACAAAATTCCATCAATTTTTGAAAATTTCATTGAGATAATGAAAATATGATCTGGAGATTATTTTTACTATAGAATCAAGAAAACATAACTTTATTTCAGCACATATTAATTACACTATATCAGCCATAATCAAACAATTGTGATAATCATGTCATCTTACACATGAACTATTAAAAAGTAGTTCCTGGCTAAATAATACAAAGTTAATATAATTTCATGTGAACATTAGTTGCTTGAAAGTGACATCTTTAAATTTAGAAAGTATTTATGTTGAAAGATATTAGATAATTTTAGTGGCGCAATTTGAAATAATATTTTAAAATATGAAACATTAAATAACTTAGTACTACAATAAAGAAAATAATCAATATGTGAATAAATAATATAAGAATTTTAATGTGTTGTTTGAAACCCTGGGATTGGATTCAAACAATCTTAATTTGAAGTGTGGTTGTATTACTTTTATTTTTATTATTTTATTTATATATTTATTTATTTATTTATTATTACTATACTTTAAGTTCTAGGGTACATGTGCATAACGTGCAGGATTATTACATATGTATACTTGTGCCATGTTGCTGTGCTGCACCCATCAACTCGTCAGCACCCATCAACTCGTCATTTACATCAGGTATAACTCCCAATGCAATCCCTCCCCCCTCCCCCCTCCCCATGATAGGCCCCGGTGTGTGATGTTCCCCTTCCTGACTCCAAGTGATCTCATTGTTCAGTTCCCACCTATGAGTGAGAACATGCGGTGTTTGGTTTTCTGTTCTTGTGGTAGTTTGCTAAGAATGATGGTTTCCAGCTGCATCCATGTCCCTACAAAGGACACAAACTCATCCTTTTTTATGGCTGCATAGTATTCCATGGTGTATATGTGCCACATTTTCTTAATCCAGTCTGTCATTGATGGACATTTGGGTTGATTCCAAGTCTTTGCTATTGTGAATAGTGCTACAATAAACATACGTGTTCATGTGTCTTTATAGCAACATGATTTATAATCCTTTGGGAATATACCCAGTAATGGGATGGCTGGGTCATATGGTACATCTAGTTCTAGATCCTTGAGGAATCGCCATACTGTTTTCCATAATGGTTGAACTAGTTTACAATCCCACCAACAGTGTAAAAGTGTTCCTATTTCTCCACATCCTCTCCAGCACCTGTTGTTTCCTGACTTTTGAATGATTGCCATTCTAACTGGTGTGAGATGGTATCTCATTGTGGTTTTGATTTGCATTTCTCTGATGGCCAGTGATGATGAGCATTTTTTCATGTGTCTGTTGGCTGTATGAATGTCTTCTTTCAGAAATGTCTGTTCATATCCTTTGCCCACTTTTTGATGGGGTTGTTTGTTTTTTTCTTGTAAATTTGTTTGAGTTCTTTGTAGGTTCTGGATATTAGCCCTTTGTCAGATGAGTAGATTGCAAAAATGTTCTCCCATTCTGTAGGTTGCCTGTTCACTCTGATGGTAGTTTCTTTTGCTGTGCAGAAGCTTTTTAGTTTAATGAGATCCCATTTGTCAATTTTGGCTTTTGCTGCCGTTGCTTTTGGTGTTTAAGACATGAAGCCTTTCCCCATGCCTTTGTCCTGAATGATACTAGCTAGGTTTTCCTCTAGAGTTTTTATGGTATTAGGTCTAACATTTAAGTCTCTGATCCATCTTGCATTAATTTTCGTATAAGGAGTAAGGAAAGGATCCAATTTCAGCTTTCTACTTATGGCTAGCCGATTTTCCCAGCACCATTTATTAAATAAGGAATCCTTTCCCCATTTCTTGTTTCTCTCAGGTTTGTCAAAGATCAGATGGCTGTAGATGTGTGGTACTATTTCTGAGGACTCTGTTCTGTTCCATTGGTCTATATCTCTGTTTTGGTACCAGTACCATGCTGTTTTGGTTACTGTAGCCTTGTAGTATAGTTTGAAGTCAGGTAGTGTGATGCCTCCAGCTTTGTTCTTTCGATTTAGGATTGTCTTGGAGATGTGGGCTCTTTTTTGGTTCCATATGAACTTTAAAGCAGTTTTTTCCAATTCT
>NC_037685.1:1307386-1366262 GCF_003255815.1 Theropithecus gelada | reverse complement strand
TGTGCATTTGTCACGTATTTCTCGTGTCATGGTTTTCATCTCTTTCATTTTGTTTATGACCTTCTCTGCATTAATTACTCTAGCCATCAATTCTTCCACTTTTTTTCAAGATTTTTAGTTTCTTTGCGCTGGGTACGTAATTCCTCCTTTAGCTCTGAGAAGTTTGATGGACTGAAGCCTTCTTCTCTCATCTCGTCAAAGTCATTCTCCGTCAAGCTTTGATCCGTTGCTGGCGATGAGCTGTGCTCCTTTGCCGGGGGAGATGTGCTCTTATTTTTTGAATTTCCAGCTTTTCTGCCCTGCTTTTTCCCCATCTTTGTGGTTTTATCTGCCTCTGGTCTTTGATGATGATGGTGATGTACTGATGGGGTTTTGGTGTAGGTGTCCTTCCTGTTTGATAGTTTTCCTTCTAACAGTCAGGACCCCCAGCTGTAGGTCTGTTGGAGATTGCTTGAGGTCCACTCCAGACCCTGTTTGCCTGGGTGTCAGCAGCAGAGGCTGCAGAAGATAGAATATTGCTGAACAGCAAGTGTACCTGTCTGATTCTTGCTTTGGAGGCTTCCTCTCAGGGGTGTAATCCACCCTGTGATGTGTGGGGTGTCAGACTGTCCCTAGTGGGGGATGTCTCCCAGTTAGGCTACTCAGGGGTCAGGGACCCACTTGAGCAGGCAGTCTGTCCCTTCTCAGATCTCAACCTCCGTGTTGGGAGATCCACTGCTCTCTTCAAAGCTGTCAGACAGAGTCGTTTGCGTCTGCAGAGGTTTCTGCTGCTTTTGTTGTTGTTTAGCTGTGCCCTGTCCCCAGAGGTGGAGTCTACAGAGACAGGCAGGTTTCCTTGAGCTGCTGTGAGCTCCACCGAGTTCAAGCTTCCCAGCGGCTTTGTTTACCTACTTAAGCCTCAGCAATGGCGGGCGCCCCTCCCCCAGCCTCGCTGCTGCCTTGCCGTGAGATGGCAGACTGCTGTGCTAGCAATGAGGGAGGCTCCGTGGGCGTGGGACCCTCCCAGCGAGGTGTGGGATATAATCTCCTGGTGTGCCTGTTTGCTTAAAGTGCAGTATTGGGGTGGGAGTTACCCGATTTTCCAGGTGTTGTGTGTCTCAGTTTCCCTGGCTTGGAAAAGGGATTCCCTTTCCCCTTGCGCTTCCCAGGTGAGGCGATGCCTCGCCCTGCTTCAACTCTCGCTGGTCGGGCTGCAGCAGCTGACCAGCACCGATTGTCTGGCACTCCCTAGTGAGATGAACCCAGTACCTCAGTTGAAAATGCAGAAATCACCGGTTTTCTGTGTTGCTCGCACTGGGAGTTGGAGACTGGAGCTGTTCCTATTTGGCCGTCTTGCTCCACCCCTGTTGTATTATTTTTAAAGTTTACATCTACATCTCTTCGTTAATTGAGGATAATTGTCCCAAAACTGAATTTTTACAATAGTGATACATATATTATTAAGTCATACACACCATAAATAATATTCATATATGTATTTTTTTCCTATTGCTGCTATACAAATTACTACAACCTTAGTGGCTTAAAATACCATGATTTATTATTTTACAATTCTCTTGGTTAGAAGTTCAAAATATGTTTCATTGAGCTATAATCACTGTGTTGGCAGAGTAGCATTTCTTTCTGGAAGCTTTGGGAGGTAATTCAATTTCTCACCTTTTCCAACTTCTGGAATCCACCTGTATTTCTTGGGTTTTTTCCCCCTTACATCTTCTCAGCCAGCAATGGAAGGTCAAGTTTTTCCTACATCATGTCACTCTGACTCTGTCTCTCTATTTATACAGACTCTTGTGATTTCATTGGGCCTACCTGGATGACCTGGTCTATCTCTCTATTTTAAGGTCAATGAATTAGCAACCTTAATTCAATCCAACCTTAATTTTCCTTTTCCATGTAGCCTAACTCACAAGTTCCAAGGCTTACATCACAAATATCTTTGGGGTGGGGTGGGGGCATCATTCTGTCTACTAGATAGATAGATAGATAGATAGATAGATACTTTTCTATAGTAGTCATTGCACAGTCATATTTTTCTGTAGAGAACATTGTGTGTTTCAACAAGTATTAATTTAGTATATCTGTGATATAGGATATATATATAAATATATACATATACATTTTATATGCATTTATATATAAAACACACATATATGTATTTATTATATATAAAACACAAATATATGCACATACATATACACATAATATTACAATAATACGGTTACAAACTACAGTATCACACAAAAGTAGCAACTGCTGTGCTCATATCATAGTGGCTTTGGTTGGAAAACGCTGGTCCACATAGCAATTCTCTGGATGCTTTTTCTGCTCCATCAGGCTAGCCTGGTGATATTCACATACAGTGCTAGACAAGGAGGAGGGAGAGTAAGCCTAATAGGGTATATATTCTCTGTTCATGTCCTGTCATCTAACATTTTACTGACTAAAAAGGGGCACATGGCTGAACCAGATTCAGATTAAAAATATGCCGCAAAATTATATGATGAAAAAAAGAAGGAATAAAATATTTGGGCCACTTTGGTAATCTATCACAATACATTTACCTATATTAAAGACTATAACCTTAGAAAGGTAACATTTTTAATGCTTAGTATATATAAGGCACAATTCTAGGCAGCAGGAAATCATCTAGGATAAGAGAAAATCACTTTGGTCAACATTATTTTGCTTCTATGATTAAAACATTATTATCTCATAAATAATCAACTATATACATATAATTAAGTACAAAGCTTTGGTTAAAACTCAAATTTATGAGTGTATGTGTTGTTAGTGGAAAGGTAAGTAGAGAATGTTTTATGAAATCATAGGACACTCTAATATTGCTAATTTCTGGAAAAAGTAAAATGGATATATCAGGACAAAGAGGATGGAAATTTAAAGCAGGTATTTTTCACCTGAGAATTTTATCCAAAATTGATTATAGACTAGCACCTAAGGTTATTTAAGAATATTTACCTTAATGATATTTTATATATGATTACAAGTGGAAATTAAAAATAGTATTTATTAAAGAAAACTTACACATAAAATATTTACACTGACTGTTCTACAAGAAGAGAAGCACGGCATAGTGAATATACCATCAGATGATGAACAGGACATATGAATTGTTATTCTAGGTCCATTGTGGACACTTTCACCGTATCTACAAATGACAATTAATGCCACTAGTGGAAGAGCAAAAGCCAGAAGTTGGTCAATTAGTTTATAACTAGCAAGTTGGGATTAAGTATTCTAAATCATGTGTGATAAAATTTATTGCTTTTATTATCTAACAATCCTGGGTCATTCCTTCTACTGGGACATTCTGTTTCATTCAGCAATCATTTCAACGACTGACTCAATGTCCCAGTCTCCAAGATTATTACTGCCTTAATTTGTGATGCTCTCATACATAAGATGATTCATTTACTGATATCTCATTTCCTTTATTTGTGTATGTCCTTGTCCTCCACCCTAACCTATTCATTCTCATCATCTTACCATATAACCAGTCATTAACCCTAACGACTATCATTCCATAGTTGAAATTATCAGAATCTCATTCCTGATTACTACTTCCAGCATTTTCAGCTCATTTCTTATAGTATCTGAACCACAACAGTGCTTGCATCCCAAGGAGACCTTCAATGTATTATGCCCACTGCCGTTTAGTGTTTTTACTTCTTTCTTCATGCAGTTTTGATTGTATAAACAATCATTAAAATTCCCTTTCATGTAGCCTCTTTCATCTTGACTTCTTCTTTTTTTTTTTTTTCCTCCCACAAGACTCACTTGGAAACAGAGCAACCCTACAACTCTTAGACACCCACATTGTTTCTAATTAATATCTCTGGGGAAAGCACACCAACAAAAGCTGACAGTTCTGGCATTTAATTTTCATCCATGATGCTCAAATGAGCCCCTAATGCTTGTTGGTAATCATATTATTTACCTATCATACTCATTCTCTTGCATTCTCTTGCTCTCTTAGAGAAATATTTTAACCTTATTTTTTTTCTTTTTAGAGATAGCGTCTTATTATATTACCGAGGCTGGTCTCGAAATCCTGACCTCTAGCAATCCTCCTTTTTCAGCCTCCCAAAATGCTTGGATTACATGTATGGGCCACCACACCCAGCTTTTACATGTTCCTTTTACCTGAGCTCCAACACCTCTTTCCCATTTTCACTGTAACTAATAACTTCATTTCTAATTGACTGAGCAAATTGAAGCAATCAGAAAAGAATACTTATTGACTTATACTATTACGTTGACCACTTGGCCTGTACCTATGCCCACATATTTTGCATTTTCACCTTACACTTAACTAAATTACACAAAGCTAATTCCTTCAGGCCTCATATCTTTATGAATACTGCACAAAAAATTAGTTAGTTTCTCCCTTGCACCACTAGTTTTTGTTAAACTCAGATGTAAATTACGTAACATAATGTAAATTACATAACATTAAATTCACATTTTTAAAATATAGAATTCAATGTTTCTTATTATATTCACAAGTTGTGTGGCCATCACCACTATCTAAATCTAGTATACTTTTATTGCTCCTAAAAGAAAGCCTGCAGCCATTAGTAGTTACTTCCCCCTTTCTCTTCCCCTTTTCTTTCTCTTAGCCTAATGTTTTCCACTTTCATCAATGTTGCATCATGTACCTGCACCTCAATCTGTTCATGACTCAATAATATTCCATTATATGGATGTACCATATTTGGTTCATACTTTCATTGATTGGTACATTTTTAGATGGTGATATGATTTGGTTCTGTGTCCCCATGCAAATCTTATCTTGAATTGTAATTCCCATGTGTCAAGAGAGAGACTTGTAATCCCCACGTGACTAGGGATGGAGGTAATTGGATCATGAGGGCAGTTTCCTCCATGTTGTTCTCATGATTGTGAGTGAGTTCTCATGAGATCTGATACTTTCACGTGTTTGGAAGTTCCTCCATCACACTTCTCTCTTCTGCCACCTTGTGAGGCAGGTGCCTGCTTCCCCTTTATCTTCTGCCATGATTGTAAATTTCCTGAGGCCTCCCCAGCCATGTGGAACTGTGAGTCAATTAAACATCTTTTCTTTATAAATTACCCAGTTTGGGGTATTTCTTTATAGCAATGTGAGAATGGATTAATGCAATAATTGGTACCACAAAGAGCAGGGAACTGCTATAAAGATAACCTGAAAATGTGGAGATGACTCTGGAACTGAGTAACAGGCAGAGGTTGGAACAGTTTGGAGGGCTCAGAAGATAGGAAAATGTGGGGAAGTTTGAACTTCCTAGAGACATGTTTAATAGTTTTGACCAAAATACTGATAATGATGTGGACAATGAAGTTCAGGCTGAAGTGGTCTCAGGTAAAGATGAAGAGCTTGTTGGAAACTGGAGCAAAGGTCACCCTTGCTATGCTTTAGCAAAGAGACTGGTAGCATTTTGCCCCTGTCCTAGAGATCTCTGAAACTTTTAACCTGAGAGAGATGATCTGATATTGGAATTTATGTTTGAAAGGGAAGCAAACCTTAAAAGTTTGGAAAATTTGCACGCTGATGATGTGGTAAAGAAGAAAAATTTATTGTCTGGAGAGGAATTCAAGCCAGCTGCAGAAAACTGTGTAAGTAATGAAGAGTCAAATGTTAATTGCCAAGACAATGGGGAAAATGTATCCAGGACATGTCAGAGAACTTTATGGCAGCCTTCTTATCAAAGACCCAGAGGTCTAAAAGGAAAAAAAAAAAAAAATGATTTCTTAGGCTGGGCCCAGGACCTCAATGCTTTGTGTAGCCTCAGGACTAGGTACCCTGGGTCCCAGCTGCTCCAGCTCCAGCAGGCACTAAAAGAAGCCAAAGTATAGTTCAGACCATGACTGCAGAGGGTGCAAGCCTCAAGTCTTGGTTTTGGGCCTGTGGGTGCACAGAGGTCAAGACTTGACGTTTGGGAACCTCTGCCTAGATTTCAGGGGAGGTATGGAAATGCCTGGATGTCCAGGCAGAAGTCTGCTGCAGGGGCAGAGACCTCATGGACAGCCTCTACTAGACCAGTGCAGAAGGGAAATCTGGGGATGGAGCCCCCACACAGAGTCGCCAGTGGAGCACTGCCTAGTGGAGCTGTGAGAAGAGGGCCACCATCCTCCAGACTCCAGAATGGTAGATCCACTGATAGCTTGTATTGTAAACCTGGAAAAGCTGCAGACAGTCAATGCCAGTCTGTAAAAGCAGCAAGGAAGTGGGCTGTACCAGCAAGGCCATTAGGGTGGAGCTTCCCAAGACCATGGGAGCCCACCTCTTGTATCAGAGTGCCCTGCATGTGAGACATGAAGTCAAAGGAGATCATTTTGGAGCTTTAAGATTTAAAGACTGCTCTGCTGGATTTTGGACTTGCATGGGGCCAACAGCCCTTTAGTTTTGGCCAATTTCTCCCATTTGGAATGTCAGGATTTACCTAATGTCTGTGCCCCCATTGTATCTAGGACATAACTTACTTACTTTTGATTTTACAGGCTTATAGGCAGAAGAGACTTGCCTTGTCTCAGATGAGACTTTGGACAGTGGGCTTTTGAGTTAATGCTGAAATGAGTTAAGACTTTGAGGGACTGTTGGGAAGGCATGATTGGTTTCGAAATGTGAGGACATGAGATTTGGGAAGAGCTAGGGTCAGATTATATGGTTTAGCCTGTGTCCCCACCAGAATCACTTGTCAAATTGTAATCCCTACATGTTGAGGGAGGGACCTATAATCTCCATGTGTCCAGGGAGGGAGATAAATGAGTCATGGGGTTGGTTTCCTTTATGCTGTTCTCGTGATAGTGAGTGAGTTCTCATTCTTCCTTCATACTTCTCTCTTCAGCTGTCTTGTAAAGAAGGTGCTTGTTTTTCCTTCACCTTCCACCTTGATTGTAAGCTTCCTGATGCCTCCACAGCCATGTGTAAATGTGAGTCAATTAAGCCTCTTTGTTTTATAAATTACTCTGTCTTTTGTATTTCTTATAGCACTATGAGAACTGACTAATACAGGTGGTTTCTATCTTTGACTGTTATAAATAACGCTTCTAATTAATAGTCATGTACACATATTTTGTAAGGATAATTTTAATCGAGTAGATGTATATCTAGGATAGAAATTGTTGGGTCATATGGAAACCCTACAACTATTTTGTGGGACTCCCAGGCTATTTTCCAAAACAGCCACATTTTACAATCTCACCAACAATTGATAAAGTTTCTGGGTTCTCCACATTCTTTTCAACAGTTGTCCATAATTTTGATGATAACCATTTTAGAGATATGAAAGGACATTTCATTGTGGTTTGTATTAGCTCTTCACTAAACACTAATGATATCGCACATATTTTAATTTGTTTATTGGCTTCATATATACTTCTTTGGGAAAATATCTAATCAAGTATTTTCTTACTTTTTAATTCAACTTGCTGTTTTTTAAATTTTTGAGTTGTAAGAACTCTTTATGCATTATTGATTATAAACCTTTATCAAATGCATGTTTTGAAAATCTTTCTTTCATTGTGTTTTACTTTTACTTTTGAATAGTGATCTATGGAGCACAAAATATTTTAATTATGATAAACTCTAATTTCTCATTTTTCTTCTGTTGCTTGTGCTTTAGCTGTGTATTTACAAAACAAATTCCCAATCCAAGATTAAGAAAGAGAAAGAGAAAGACTTAAGCCTGTGACCTCAACTAAAAGTTCTGTAGTATTTACATTTATATTTTTGTAGCTTTTACATTTAGATTTTTGATCCATTTTGAGTTAATTTTTGTAAACAATATGAAGTAGAGCTCCAAAGTCTTTTATTTTAATGAATCTATCTAGTTGTGCCAACACCATTAGGTGAAAAGATTCTTCTTACTTCATTAACTGGTCTTGTCATTCCTGCTGAAAATCAATTTGCCGTAAATGTCTGAGTTTATAACTGTACTTTGAATTCTATTTCATTGATCTATATATCTACTTGTATTCCAGTATTACACATTTTTCTTTATCATAGCTTTATAGGAAGTGTTGAAATTGGGAAGTGGAAGTCCCCTAGATTTACCTTTCTTTTCACATAGATTTCAACTATCCTCTTTCACGTGCATTTCCATATGATTTTTTGACAACTTTTGGAATAAATTTTGGAATACATATTTAGATAAAATTTGGGATTGTCAATTTTTTTGCCAAAAAGAGGCTGGAATTTTGGCAGGAATTACAAAAATCTGTAGTTCAATCTGGTATGTATAGCCATCCTATTAATATTACAAATCCAATGAATAAAGAATGTTTTTCAGTTGAGATCTGATTGTAATTTATTTTAGCAATACTTTGTTGTTTTCAGTGCATAAGTCTCATACTTCTTTGTTAAATTATTCCTAATTATTTGTTACTGTTTTATGTTATTATACATGAATCATTTTCTGCATTTCATTTTGGGATTGTTCATTGGTAGTACCTAAAAATACAACACATTTTCATATATTGATCTTGTATACTGCAATCTTGCTGAAATTGTTTATGAAATTCACTTATTTGTGGATTCTTCAGGATTTTATACATATACGATAATGTCATCTAAACACATCAACAGTTTTCCTTCCTCCTTTCCTATCTATATTTTCTTTTATTTATTTTTTCTTGCTTAATTGCCCTGATTAGAACTTCTTGCACAATGTTCAATGGAATTGCTAGAGCAGACATGCTTGTCTTGCTCTTGATCTTGGGGGAAGTACTTTCAAGGTTTCAACATTAAATATGATATTAGCTATGATGTTTTAGATATTACCTTTGTCGTTTTTAAAAGTGCCATTTCATTTTTGGTTTATTTAATATTTATCATGAAATGTTGGATTTTGTCAAGTTCCCTTTCTACATAAATTTAAATAGTTATTTGGATTTTGTTACTTATTTATAATAATATGGTCTATTACATTTATTGATGTTCAGATATTAAACCAGCTTCACATTCTCAAGATACACCCTATATGGTGAAGATATATAATGCTTTTCACATGTTACTGGGATCTGTTTGCTAGAATTTTGCCATTTGGCACCTTTTGTGTATAAAGGATAATTATCTGTAGTTTTTATTTCTTTTTTTCTTGTGGTATATTGCACTGGTTTGGTATCTGTGAATACTGACATCACAGAATGAATTAGGAAGTGTTCTCTACTCTTCAGTGTTTTGAAAGATTTTGTGAAGAGTTGCTGCTGTTAGTTGTTTTTAAAACATTTGTTAGAATTCACCAGTGTAACCAGTTGGACTTGGGCTTTTCTATATGGGAATGTTTTCTTACTAATTAAATCTTATACTTGTTATACGTTTATTGAGATTTTCTTCTCCTGTCAGGTTTGATAGCTTGTTTCTTTTAAGACATCTGTCCATTTTATCTAAGATATCTGTTTCTGGCATACCATTTTGACAGTATTTCCTTATAATCCTTTTTTTCAGTAAATTCATTATTTCCCCTATTCAGTCTTGATTTTACACATTTCAGTCCTTTCTTTCTTCATATCATAAATTTGTTGATTTTTTTTTTCAAAAAAACACAATTTTTGGATTTTTTTTGGCTAATTTTATCTGTTGTGGTTTTATTTTGTATTTTATTGATTTCTACTCTAGTCTTTATTATTATCTTCCTTCTTTTTGCTTTAAGTTTACTTTGCTTTTCTTTTTCACCTGTGTTGAGATGAAATGTTAGGGTGTTAATTTGAGACTAATCTTCCTTCCTTCCTCCCTCCCTCCCTGCTTTCATTCCTTCCTTCCTTCCCTTCTTCCTACCTTTGCTCCTTCCTTCTTTCTTTTTTATGCATAGTTGTTTACAACTTTAATTTTCCCTCTAAGCCTGCTTTTATTTCATTCTGTAAGTTTTAGCATGTTATATTTTCATTTTCATTCCTTAATACAATTTAAAATATTTTATAATTTCAACTCTAATTTCTTATTTAATTCACTGGTTATTGTGAATTTTTTAAAAAAATCTAGGTACTTGTAAATTTCACCAGTATCCATTTGCTATTGATTTTTAATTTTATTCCATTCTGTCTGAGGAATGCAATATCTATTACTTTAATGATTTTTAAATTTTTGAGAGTCATTTTACGTTCTAAAATGCAGTCCAATATTTTAAATGTTTTATCCACATTTGAGAAGGAATAGGTACTCTGCTTTCATTAGTTAGAGTAATATTTAGATGTCTATTAAGTCCAGTTGTTTTATAATGTTGTTCATGGCTTTTATTCTTTGTTGTTCTTTTGCATATTTATTCGTGTTATTCAAAGTGTGGTATTGAATTCACCAAGTGTTATTGTTGAATTATATTCTTTTCATTTCAGTTACCTCTTGCTTCATGTATTTTGGGGTTCTCTTGTTAGATGCTTATATACTTTGCATCTGCATCCATGCCCAAATCACACTTCAAAATGTAATCCCCAATGCTGGAGGTGAGGTCTGGCAGGAGGTGATTGGATCATGGGGCAGTTTCTAATGGATTAGCTCTATCCTCTTAGTGCTCAAGTTTATCCTCTTAGTGCTCCACTTGATAGTGTTCTCATGAGATCTGATTGTTTGAAAGTGTGTGACACCTACCTCTGCTCTCTGTTCCTCCAGGTCTGGCCACATAATTTGTGCCTGCTTCCTCTTTGCCTTCTGCCATGATTGTAAATTTCCTGAAGATTCTCCAGAAGCTGAGCAGATACCAACATCATGCATCCTGTACAACCTGCAGAAATGTTAGCCAATTAAATATTTTCTCTTTATAAATTACCCAGTCGCAATATTTCTATATAGCAGTGAAGGAACATACTAATACAGATGCATATATGTTTATAATTACTGTATCTTGTTGATGGATTGGCACTTTTGTCATTGTAAAATGTCCTTTTTTGTCTCTAGTTAAAGCAGATATATTTAAGGCTATTGGTATCATATTTATATGGTCACTGTAGTTTTTTTTATTACTTTTGTTTAATAGATCTGTATTCTCCTTTTACTTTCAACCTATTTTTGTCTTTAAATCTCATGTGTGTATCCTGTACAGAGCATATAGATGGAGTGTGTTTTCTTATCAATTTTTCCAATTTCTACATTTAATTGGTGTGTTAAGCAGATTTAAATTTGATACAATTATTTGTATATTTGGCATTTTGCTGTTTTGTTTCTATATGTCTTATTTTTCTGTATTCCTCTGTGTGGACTTCTTTTGCACTGCACACACGCACACATATACACACACATAAATATATACATACATACATATATGTACTAGTTTACCATTTACATTCTCCTGTTCTTTATTTTACTATTTTTTTCTTAGTGGTTTTTCTGAGGATGAAAAATAACATTGTAACTTATAATAATTGGTTCAAATTAACACCAATTTATTTCAAGTGTTGGCAGTAATCTTTGTGCTTATGTAGCTGTTTCTTCCTCCCTCGTTTGTGCTATTATTATCATAAAGATTACATATTGATGAAGTGTACCTATCAATACATTTATAACATTTACTTCATATTTTGGTTTAAGTTGTGGCTATTTTTGTCATATGGGAGAAAAAATAATTTTAAATGAAAATGAATTTACATTGTCTTTTATATTTACCTATTGAGTTGTCTATACTGGTTCTCTTTTATTTCTTCATGTGGGTTTATGCCACTTTAGTGTCCTTTAATTTTAGTTTCAAGTATTATCTTTGTTATGTTTTAAAGGACAGGTCTGCTAGTAAAATATTGTCTCTTGTGTGTTTGTCTTGGAATGTCTTAATTTCTTCTTTGTTCACGAAGTGCTGTTTTACTGGATATAGAATTATTGATTAACATGGGTTGTTTGTTCTGTTATTGTTTCTCCTCCCCCAGAGTTTTGAGTAGGTCATCCTACTGCCTTCTGGCAACATAGTTTCTGGTGAGAATTTCTCTCTTAATCTTATTGGAGATTATTTGTATGTAATGAGTCACTTCTCTCTTGCTGATTGTAAAATTTTCTCTTTTTCTTTGATTTTTGGCTATTAGTCTAGGCCCTAAATTCTAAGTTTATCCTGTTTGGAGTTTGCTGAGCTTCTGTTTTTGTATAGATTAAATTTTGAAATCAAATTTGTTAAATTTATGGCCTTATTTCTTCAAATCATGCTTGCCCCTTTCTGTCTCTCCTCTCCACCTTGCTCTCTCATTATGTGTTTTTTGGTAGGCTTGATGATGTCATCCAGGTCTTTGAGGCTTTCTTCATCTTCATTTATTCTTTTGCTTTCTGTTCTTCAGACTAGATAATTGTATTAGCCTGTTTTCCCACTGCTAAAAAGACATAATTGAGACTGGGTAATTTATAAAGGAAAGAGGCTTAATTGACTCACAGATCTGCATGACTGGGGAGACTTCAAGAAACTTACAATCATGGTGGAAGGGGAAGCAGGCATGTTTTACAAGGTGGCAGGCAAGAGAAGAGTGAACGAAGGAGAAACTTGCCAAACACTTATAAAACCATTAGATCTCACGAGACCTCACTCACTATCATGAGAACAGCATAGGGGAAACCTCCCCCATGATACAATCACCTCACACCAAGTCTCTCCCTCAGCACAGGGGGATTACAATTCAAGATGAGATTTGGGTGGGGACACAAAGCCTAACAGTATCAATAATGGAAATTAACCTATATTCAAGTTTGATAATTTTTTCTTCCACCTGTTAAAATATACTATGAAGCCCCTCTTGAATGTTTCGTTTCAATCATTGTGCTCATGATCTTCAAAATTTATCCTTAAAATATTTTCTTCTTTATTTTAATTGATATTCTATACATCATAAAGTATCATTCTCATACTTCTTATTTTTTAGATATGACTTATTTTAGTTGATTGAAAATGTTTAAAGTTACTGATTTAAAGTTTTTGTATAGTTAAGCCCAAATTTGAGGTTTCTAAGAGCTAGTTTTCTTGATTGATTTGTTTTCTATGTATGAATTATGACTTCTTATTTCTTTCAATGCCTTTCATTTTTGGTGAAAAGCTAGACAATTTATATAGTATGATGTGGTATCTTTAGAAATCAAACTTGTTTTTCTTTCCAGGGTTATTTGTTGCTGTTTGCCTTAGTTGTTTTGTTTCTTTGTCCTGTCATATTTTTTAGCTGCTTTAGTAAAATGTGTTTGATCTGCTTTTTTAAAAATTATTTTACATGACCACTGAAGTCTCTTCTGTACTCAGTTAATTTGGTGTTCAGCTAATGGTGTAAGGAAAGCTCTTTTACTAAATAGAGCCAATAAGTCTCACATTTTGCCAAGGTGCTCTGTATCAATGTTGGAACATACTTTTGACACTCAGCCAGACAGCTAACACCCTTGCCTTATCCTACAGGTTTTGCTTTCTCAAAGCTTCAAGGCCAACCAGAAGTGACAGCACATCCTTGGCCTTACACACAACCCTACACATGCACATGGCCTTCAATGTTGTAGCTTTTCAAATTCCCTATAGACATGTAATTTCCAGTATTTCCTTTTATAATCTTTTTAGTTCATCTACTGTTTGCTCCAACCGTTATCCACCATCTAAGCAGCTGCAATATTAGATAAGCACCTGTGGTTATTTTTGACAAATTCTCTGTGGCATGAGCTTTTTGCACTCAGCAAACTACAAGTCATAGCAAATATAGACAACTTTGTAAATGAGGTATTATCAGATAGGTAAAATAATAATTCTCTATAAATGACTTTAAAAGAATTTCAACCTCATTCTGTAACCTCCAATGCTAGTTCCAGAGAAAAACAGTAAGTGTTTCTTTCCTGGCTACCATCTAGATAGAAAGGGGAAATGAGACTAGGCAGGTTAAAAGGCTATATACTTAGTATTTTTACTACAATTCAGCCAGTTTTCTTAAGTAAATGATTCCTGGATGGTTACATGTTATGAATCAATTTTTGGTGTTCTGAAAAATTTGATTCTAATGATTTTCATAAGTTTATATTTTTCTTTTATGGGAAGGTTTTTAAGGTTCTTATTCCAAATGGTTTTTATGATTTTACTAAAATCACTACATTTTATTTCTTTGCTCTCTACTGCATCACTTTCTTCAGTGTAAATACATGCTGATATTCTTCCATTCTATGAGATAAATTCCTTTGAAGTGATTTTTTTAATGCTATTCTCCAAATTCTTTGTTAAAGCTTCTCAAAATAACTTTCCTTCCTTGATCTTGTCAATCATTCACCTCTTATTTTCTATAAATCAGACATTTACTCTCAATGTACCACCAAATATAGCATTTTTCTGGTCATTTCAACTCCATATTACTATTTACAATATGTATAGTTTGCATATTTTAGATACACAGGCATAGTATATACTTAGTTCCTATCTTACTTGACTACTCAGCAATATTTGATGCAGACTCTAATTCTTGACAAAATGTTTTAGTTTTCTTTCTAGAACACTACATTCTGCTGGTTTTTGTTTTGTTTTTTGTTTTGTTTTGTTTTGTTTTGTTTTGTTTGTTTTTTGTCGTCGTTGTTGTTGTTGTTGTTATACCTCATTGGTCACTGCTTATCAGTATTATCTGATGGTTCTCCTTTTTACCTATGATGATTATTGTTGAAAACCTGCAGTCTCAATCTTTGGTCATCAGTATGTATATTCTCTCTTTGAAATGTTCATTCTGACTTATGGCTTTAAATGCTACATATATACTGACTTCCTCAAAATTATACATCAAGCCTTGATTTTTCTTTCACACTAAAGAACAAAACTATATTTGAGTGAATAATAAACATCACCACTTGAATATATAAGATATGTTCAACTTAATACCATAAAAACTGACTGCTGGTCTTCACAAACTATTCTACCTGTATTTTTTCAAATATCACATGATGGTAATGACATTCTTCAGATAACTCAAGTCTTTTTTTTCTTAATTGGTTAAAACATATGCATATATCATGGGATGTTTTAGTTTTTTGTGTTTTAACTTAAAATTAGTAGAATAATCAACTAATATTCTTGCATTCTTTACTCAAAATTGTGTGTGATTCATCACATTGTATGTATATGATTCTTTTCATTTGAATACATGTATAATATGCTATTGAATGATCATGTTACCCTTTAATGCATTTTACTTTTGAATAACAATTAATTTTTACACGTTTTCTTTACTCAAAATAGTGATTTTATAAAAGGCATAGTGCATTTTTCCTAGGGTATATCTTTAGGAATTTTCTACATTAAGTAATTAGGAGTAGAATTATTTTTATATATATCCAACTTGGCTAGGTAATGTCCAAATTTTATCCAAGATGATTATACTAAATTGAACAATTGTCAGTAATGTATTTGAATTCCTATTGTTTCACAAACTTGTGAAAAATTGATGTTGTCAAACTTTTACACATGCTGATTGGATATATGTGTACTGGGATTACATTATGATTTTAACATAAATTTTACTGATACTGAATGGTAATTTTGTCCACCATTAGATAGGTATGTTGTCTATTTTATTAATTAATTAATTTATTTATTTATTTTTAGTGAAATATTCCTAGACCTGTGAAGCATTTGAGATTTTCCTCTGTATGTAAGTTAACAAGTTAGCTTCATACAGTTTTGTAGATGCTGGTAGAAGACACAGAACTCCTGGGTCAGGTAAAAATGACTTAATTATTCACAACACATTTGAAAGCATGAGCTCCATGTTTGCTTTGGTTGCTTTAGCCCCTCAAGTCCCTTCAAAGGTATGCAGAGGAGGGCCTAGATAGACGCCAAGTACAAAGCGGTTTTATATCACTCCAGAGGAACTCAAAACTATTATAGGGTGCTGCCAGCCCGCTGCCATAATTTTATTTGAAAGAAAAAAAGAGCATTATCTTTACTATTTTGTACAGAAAACAAATCTGCTTTCTTTACCTATACAGAGACAGTATTTCAATTGTCCTTCAAAAGTGTAATGCATAAAGCAAGAAAGAACATATACAAAATGTTATACATTTATGCAAATGAATAAACTATAGCTATAAGCTAAATATAATGATTCACATACCTTTTGTTGAGTAAAGGAGCATGTCAAAAGGGAATATTAGTTTATTAGCTATTCTATTATACTAATTTAAATTAAAATAGGCAAAAATCCCAAATATTTACTAACCAAAGATACTAGAAATAATAATCCAGAAGAAAAGCTGATATAAAATATATAGATTTGCCACGCATAGTTTTCTCCAACAGTATGACTGCTGAAGTCATTCACTTAACTTTAAATTGGATGTCATGTATTTTAAATATTGATTTAGAGGAGTTTCTAATATACTCTGAATTGCTATATTTTGAAAATTTTTTTGTGTATGTCTGGTTCAATTCATGTTTTATTTTCAAAGAACACTTTCTTCAATATAATTTTAGTGAAAACCAGCATAATCTATTGGGAGGAGCATACATTTTATTATTCAAAGCCCTGGATTTAAATCTTAACTGTTATTTTATCATTTAGGAAATATTTTTATAAATGCTAAGCATGATTTTACAAAGTAGACTAGCAATACCTATCGCTCAATATTGTTATGATAAAAGAATAATTTGAAAACACCCAACATAGAGCATTTTAATTACAATTAAATTCTAAAATAATTCAAATATAGTGTCACTTGTACAGTTGGTATGGATAAGGATTTTGCCTAATAAATATCAGCAAATTGCTATGCAGAGATCTTTACATAAATGACAGCAAATAATGATTCAATTAAAGATTATTTATAAATATGTGCCTAATATTAAATGATAAAATTTTAAGATAGTTATGTTTTTAAAATTTTGACTCACTTGCTGTTATACTTCTTTTTCTTCTACATTTTGGATTTAGTTTCATGAATAATTTTACCCTATCATGTATTTTTAAAATAATGTTATTTCTGAATGGACTATGTAGATAAATAGAACTTATTTCTGGAATGTGGCATAAAGTGCATTTGAAATAACATGTTCTGTTTTTATAAAATTCAGTATTTTTTTCTTAACAGTTTAACATTTATAACAGATATAAAAACTTTATGTATATAATACACTTAAATTTTTCCTGGGAAAAAAATTATAAGGGATTTTAATTCATGCTTTATTAAAATGTTTTTGAATGCTCAATTGTAATCAGTAGCTTAACATTTTGAAAATAATATTCTATGTCATAATTTTTGATAAATAAATGAAGTTTAATAGTGCTGAGTTTGTATTATAAAGAGTTTTGTCACAGGCTTGTGAAGGGTAAAATTAACTATAGTTCACTTCTGTGATAAAGGTATGACTTTTAAAATAACTTGGGCTTAGAGTAATAATAAACCTTTCCAACAATGTAAAGACACACTTTATTAAGGTCTTCAGCCATTGTTTTACACATCTTGTGTTTTACTATATGCATTGGCTTAATTCAGACATGTTAACATCATTGATTTTTACAGAGGCCCAAACCTAAGTTTAGATAAATAAAAGTATGTAGTTAAACTTAGATCTCAGCTTTCTTGAATCCTTCATTTCGATTTTGATTGCAACGTGTAGTTGCTTGTTTTTTTTTTTTTTTTTCCCCCTAGTGAAATTGTTTGTGGTAATGGTTATTTATAGATTCACAGGTGTGTTTTATTACATTTAAATGTGAAACTATAAATAAAATTTTTAAAGATACTACTTTGTTCAGGGTGTATCATTAAGTTCAACAACAAAGTCAAAATTATTTCTAGGGTAATGCTTTCATAATTATGATCAATTTATAATTTTTTAAAAATATACTATTGAAGACATTGTAGAAAATTATATTGTAAATCCAATTACAGAGCAATAAATTTGCTTTTGAGGAAAATATTTTCTAGATTTCAAAGGTATCAGCAATACATATTTAACTACAAAATGATAGAAATCAGCTTGAAAATGCAAATGATCCTTATTCTGAGTTTTCAGCATTAAATGTGATCTTATAAGAGCACCATAAAGAAATACTAATGAGATGTATATGAGATTGTTCCTGTTTATTTCTTTATACAGAAAAAATGATAGATTTTGGGTGCATTAATACTGAAAATAAAAACATATAATATGGTTCAAATTGAAATGATTTCATTTGGGAAATATATTCTTATATCTCATTATTATAAAATCATTATAAATGATGATTTAGCCTTTATATAATTATCCAAATATTGCTTTCCAAGTCATCAGAATTTCAAAACAACTCTTGTTTTATTAGTAGAAATGTGAGTTTTATGAACACCTAAGAATTAAAAGTGGTATTAAATAAATTCATCAATTACTGATGATAATTAGTAGATATCAATATTATTAAATTTTTTGGACAATATAATTTTAAAATTAATCCCAAATCAAAAACAAGCAAACATATGTAGCAATATGATATCAAGCAAATGGAGTATAAAAACATAAATTACAAGATAATGAAAATGACTGTTCAACTAATTAAAATAACAATTTATTAAAATCTCAATATTCTTTTTAACTTTTGTTACTTTACTCTGAAAGTAGGATGGAGTTGAAGTGGAACAATAAAATATAACAATAATTTACATTTATATAACATGTTTACTATAAATTTAAAAGTCTTCTGACTTTGTTAAAGAAAATATTTCATGTCTTCTGTCTTTTATTGTTTTTTTAATGTGCTAATAAAACTGTTCAGATCCTTTCATGGTAAACTTCAATAAAGATGAAATAATTTGCAATAGGATCAGAATTAGCTTGCTTTATTAGGTGTGTGCTCCAGAGATTCTGTTTTTTCCCTTTTATTTGTTTAATTTTGTTAATGCATCTTCCACATAATGACAGTTTGAAAGTTTGTTAAAATATTACTATCAAATGTATACCTGCTATCTCATATTTGTAGTTCTTTACAGTGATGACTTTATTAAGCTATAGAAAAAGAGTTTTTTTTTTTTGTTTTTTTTGTTTTTTTTTTTTTTTAAGTTTGAAGTCCCTAACTGGATACCTAAAAGGCATTAGAAATTGGGGTCTCGAGTCCTTCACATTGTTGAAGTTACTCTCTATATGATAATTCACTCTTTTATCAAAATAATATATTATTAACCACAATACTGAATGCTGGGCATATAAAATGAAAATAAATGACAAACTTGCTAATTAAATTTTTGTGATTAAATTATATACAACAAGCTAGACTTTGGTTGTTCTTGTCTTGCTAACCAGGACTTTGAAATTAGAGCTATTTGATAATAATTTGATAACAGTCAGGAACACTGTGAGCCTTTTCTCTTGTATTACATTTATTTTAATTGTTTATTGAATGCCAATTTAATACACATTATCTAGTAAATTTGAAGAAGAATCATATATAGTCACTAAATGTAATAAATGTATTCTCTAGATAGATAAGTGCAAAGCATATAAAATTAGAATTTTTATAATTGAGATAGGAATATATGGTAGTGGATAAGCAGCTCAGTCTCAGAACATCAAATATCGCTCTTTGTAAAGAGGCAGGCCATGGTGGCTCATACCTGTAATCCCAGAAATTTAGGAGGCAGAGGTGGGTGGCTTGCTTGAGCTCAGGAGTTTGAGACCGGCCTGGACAACATGGCAAAATCCCATCTCTACCCAAAAATACAAAAAATTAACTGTGTATGGTGGTGAATGCCAGTAGTCTCAGCTACTTGGAAGGCTGAGGTGTGCGGATTGCTTGAGTCTGAGAGATGGAGGTTGCAGTGAGCCAAAATAGCACCACTGCTCTGCAGCCTGGGTGACATAACAAGACCCTGCCTCAACAACAACAACAAAAAGTGTTGTTCTGTGTATAGAATTGTCTTTGTTAGGATTTACAGTATTTGAAATGTTCTGATTAAAATATGATAAATGTCACTCTGTAGGATTGTTTTATCTACATAATAGTTGCAGATAAAGACATCAGACTTTGTCACAGAATATGCTATTTTAGGTAAGCATGGAGATTTTAATAAAAAATTAAAAGCAAATAGCACATTCTGAAAACAATCCAAATCAGCATGGCTCACTTCTTTACTTAAAATTCCGAGTATTTGGCCTTTACTGAGCTGAAAGAATGCTTAGGCTTATGGCACCTGAGTTTGAGTCCTGGGACTGTGTGGGGATTTATTCAATGAATGGGAGAATGATGAGAGTCTCTAATGATTGAGTTAGAGAGATCGCTTTAGAAAACTGCCTGAGAGATAGGAGGAAAGGACTGGTGTATTCATCTATCAGGGATGCCAGAACAAAATATCACGTATTAGGCGGCTTTAACAACAGAAATTTATTTTCTTACAGATCTGGAGGCTGGAAGTCCAAGATCAGTGTGCAATCACATTCTCCAGTGAGGCTTCTCTTTCTGTCTTGTACATGGCTCCCTTCTTGCTGTGTCCTCACATGTCTTTCCTCTATGTGCTCCTGAAGAGGGAAAGGTCACTGTGTCTCTTCCTCTTATAAGGATAATAGTGCTATCAGATTATGGCCCTGTGTTTATGATCTCATTTACTTTTAATTACCTCCTTAAAGGTTCTGTCTACAAATAGCGTGACCTTGAGGTTTAGGCATTCAACGTATGAATTTCACAGGGAGACAAATTCAGTCTATACAAGTGGAAAGCCACAGAACCTGGGAAGGTCTTGCTCATTAGGATATTTTCATTGACCAAAACATAAATGTGCCAGGCCTTTATTACCATCCCTAGACCGATATGTATACAAAGCTGTAAGGTATATCTGGATCTTCTTGCCTCTTAGATGATCTCAGTGTTCAATGGCAAAGGATTGAAGGCCTCCAAGATACCACAGTGCAGCGCCATGAAGTGTAGAGACTACTGTCATTTTGGAAAGAAAAACTGATTTAACAAGAATGTATTACATTATGAATGCATTTTTTACATTCCAAAAATATGTATTGAGCTTCTATACTATGGGCTGCGATGGGAGACAGCATAGAAGAAATAGGATGGAATCTCAGATTTCAGGAGCCTTGCAATTTAGCGGATGGAAGAGCAGAGGATCAAGAATGACAGAAAAAAAGAGAAATAAAAATATAAATGTATATTCTATCTGGGAATAAGAAGTGTTCAGATTTTAAAAACTGTAGTATAAGGGGTCTAAAATTATACTGTTTTGCTATTTTTAACAGAATACTTAAGAAATCCTATCTAATAAAGTGATATTGGAACAGAAGTAAATAGAGAGTGAGCATATGTAGTCAAATAGAACTGGTGGAAGGGACACACACATATAAAGATGGTTCAAATCAAGGAGATCCAAGTAACCAACAAACACAAAATTCTGTAGTTAAAAATACTTTGCAATATAACCATTAGTGAATGAGAATCAGAAAACACCTCAGGAAAGGAAGAACACAGCAGAAAACTTCTCACCAGCCCTACTACCACCCCTGACAAACTAAGATTAACAAGTAAACATATAAATGCAAGCAATAAAGATATTTGATTAACAGTTTTAGAAAGTTGCTCAAGCAACCAGAAGTAGTGGAGTCAAGAGCCTAATAAGAAAAAATCCTTAAGAAATGTGGGTAATATTCATTTTCTTTCTTTCTTTCTTTCCTTCCTTCTTTTTCTTTCTTTCCTTCTTTCTTTTTCTGTTTTACTTTCTTTCTTGTTTCTTTCTTCTTTCTTTCTTTTCTTTTCTTTTCTTTTCTTTTCTTTCTTTCTTTCTTTCTTTCTTTCTTTCTTTCTTTCTTTCTTTCTTTCTCTCTCTCTTCCTTCCTATCTTTTCTTTTTCTTTCTTTCTTATTTTTTAAATATGATAAATCTATGCAAATCTTATATAATTGAGGAGTTTTTCCATGAGAAAAGGCTCTCTACATAAATGAGGATATCCAAATGATTGATCTAAATTGTCCTCAGCATCATTTATCATTAAAAATGCATATTTATACTAAAATAAAATAGCTATACACACCAGTAGAATGACTCCATTTAACAGATTGATAGTAACAAGTACCAACAAAGATGTGGATCAACTGGAACTCTCATATAATGTTCAAGGAAGCTGACTATAAAATTACTTTGAAAAACTCTGGACAATTTTTTAATACATTGAAAATAAGCCTACCTTATGGCCAAGCAAGTATGTTATCTATTTTTTCTTGCTCAAAAAATAAAAAAATGAAAGCACGTCTACAAAAAGGATCATAACAGCTTTATTCATAATAGAAAAGAAAACTGTGGTAGAAAGCAAATTTCCATGAAGAGAAGATGGGTGAACATATTATGCTGTATTCATGCCATGAGGTATTACTCAGCAATCGAGAACAAATACTAATATTGAACATTATTATATGCAGCACAAGAAACCAGACACAAAAGAGGACACACTGTGTGATTCCATTAATGAATTTGAATAACAGGCAACATTTCTCTGTGCTAACAGAATTTATATCTGTGTTTGTTTCTGGGAATTTAGTAGGGAATGAATAGAAAAGAAGTCCAAGAGAACTCTCAGAGTTGATGGAAATGGTCCATAGGTTGATAAGAGAGTTAGTGGTTATGTAGGTGTATATGTCAAAGTATATGTCAAAATTAATCATGCGATACACTGAGTATACGCATTTTATGGCAAATAAATTATACATATATTAAAATAAAATTTAGATAAACCGAAGAAGAAATTTTAGGGGTGGGTAATTTATCAGAGACATTGTTTAGAATTGTGAGTGCACGGTTATAATAAGGAGTAGAGCAACTTTTACTTGATTTTATTATTTTTTTTTTTGTTTTAAAATTCTAGTCAATGTACTTTTTTTTAAACCTGCTCCTCAAGCAGATCTTCCCCTCTCCACAGTCCTGGATACACCACTGCCAACTCCTCACTTCTTTGAATAGTCAATAACAACTTCTCAATAGTTGTCATCTCTGGTCTCATAGCCCCACAACAATTTGACTCTTGTTACTATTTTGGGACACAATAGAGTCAAAGTGAAATGAAATTTACCTCTACCTCTAGGAGTGACAACTATTCTTGTTTAGGAACACTGGAGTGGTTGCAGCAGCCGTTACCATTACCATAGCGACAGGCCCAGAATGATTTGGTCAGAACGAAGAATAACATTTGTGTTGTAAAGAGTAGCCTCCAACTGTTTAGGGTAGAGTGGCCTACAGAAATGAGACCCAGAACTCCTCAGCCTTTTGTTGCCATTCATCAAGAAAATCACAGAAACATTGACTCAGACCCTAGTCCCATTTGTGACTATAGCCAGTCATACTTCTACAATTTCAATGTAGGTTGTAATAACTATTTTTGTTTGATCTGGGTTATATTTCTTGTAATTTATTAAACTAGGAGTCATAACTGCTACAAAGAGAAGTAACCCTGCCTTAATTGTATATTTCCAACAGTTTTATAGAATATGCTTTAAAATAAATTGATTTAATCTAGGAGAATTTATATTTCATGAACTGAGTACTTTTAAAATATGAATTTTATTTTCCTTTGAGTTCTGCACACCTTACTGAAATACTACCTTGTGGAAAGGTCATGTATTTTAAATTTTGTGTCTGGTTCTGAAAAACACCATACCAAAAAACATTAGCTTTAGCTTTTCTTTCTTTCTTTTCGTATTTATTTATTTATTTATTTAAGACAGAGTCTTGTTCTGTTGCCCAGGCTGGAGTGCAGTGGTGCAATCTTGGCTCACTGCAGCCTCTGCCTCCTGGGTTCAAGTGATTCTCCTGCCTCAGCCCCCTGAGTAGCTGGGATTACAGGTAACCACCACCACATCCAGCTAATTTTTATATTTTTAGTAGAGAAAGGTTTTTGCCATGTTGGTCAGGCTGGACTCGAACTCCTGGCTTCAAGTGATCTTCCTGCCTCAGCCTCCCAAAGTGCTGGGATTGCAAGCATGAGCCACTGTACTCAGCCACCTTTAGCTTTCCTGCTATTTGAAGTTAATGAAACCTATTTAGCTATCTCTTTCTTACATTTTCATTTCTTTAATTTTTTTTTCATTATTTACAGCCAACTGCTCTGTATTTTTGTCCTTGACCTGTGAACAACCTGGTGTGACAATGATATCTTGATGTCACAATTAATTCTACAATCATTTATTGTGAGGGTAGGTCACAAGCAATAATGATGAGTTTGCCCCTTATTCTACATATGTTCTTGTCTCTGGACACTTAAACATAATTACAAATTTAACTAGGAGATTTGTAGTTTCACTTCCAGCAAAAAGCTTTTGTGAGCTGAGAACTTCTAGCTTGCAGACATTTTCATTAAAAAGAAATGAACAACAACAACAAAAAAAACTCTCAGCTTAAATGGAGACACAATGACTCATCAACAATATTCTGCATCAAGAGCCCATTAACATTTTTGGTTTTTGCCCACGGGACCCATTCGCTATTATGACTATGATGGATGTTTTACATACTCTGAGAGTCCTAGAAAAATGATACATATCTGTATGTGACCATATGACTGTAAATACTGATTGAAACAGAGTTATTCAATAACGTTTTGAATATTTTCCTGATGTTAACGTTTTATAAAGAAAGACATATTTTCTATATTTATCCATATGTTTAATATAGGTACAAGTCCTGAACCTCAATTTGTTTATTTTCTTTATTTAACTCAAAATTAAATACAATTTTTATGGACCTAAATCTGTAAGTCAATAATTGATTCAACTATTTGGTTAATTTAAGACAAAATCAAAAGTTCACATTGATATATCTACATATTTTAATATTAAAAATATTGAAATCATATATATGTTCAATGTCATTTTTGAAATGTTCAGAGGGTAAAATGGGCTAATATTATTAAATTAGAGAGTACGTGTTTTTTACTTCTATTTTTTCTTCTTATTTATACCTGTCACCACAGAGTTTCCATCCTACATTACTCTTACCAGCTACGTAACTACACTTCAGCCCAAAGCTCCTTCATTCTAATTTTGTGACTTTTCCTTTCCGTAGTACTTGTGTTACTGTGTACAACTTCAATCTTTGTAAATAAATGGGCACGTACTGCCGGATGTTTATATTTTTACTCATCTATCTCATTCATTCTGCAGAGTGATAATTCAAACCTTCAACATTTTCCTCAATCATGTTCTTACCAAAATCTAATTATATTCAAAGTTGATTTCACCATCAATTTCTAAAAAAAATTAGATATTATACTGAAGTTCACCATAGCTTCAAAACATTGGAATGGGCCAACATTATTCTCATGTTCTTTAAAGACTCTGTGAAAGACCAATCAATCCAATTCTGTTTCATTCAAATTTCTTAATGCCGCCTCACTATCCTCACTCAGTAAGTTATTTTTCCCCCTTTAAATAGAGCATATACATTCCCTCTTTACTTATTTTGTTTGCCTGTAACAGTTTAAATTTGCACATTACTTTTCCATCTTAAGCAATAATATTATCTTCCTTTCAAAATTAAGATTCCTGATAAAATATTCTTATTTTAATAATTCATAATCATCTCACAAAAATTTGTTCTACCAGATCTACTATGTTTCTTGTTTCTTTTTGTTTGTTTGTTTGGAGACGAAATCTCGCTCTGTCACGCAGGCTGGAGTGCGTGGCCGGATCTCAGCTCACTGCAAGCTCCGCCTCCCGGGTTTACGCCATTCTCCTGCCTCAGTCTTCCGAGTAGCTTACAGGCGCCCGCCTCCTCGCCCGGCTAATTTTTTGTATTTTTTAGTAGAGACGGGGTTTCACCGTGTTAGCCAGGATGGTCTCGATCTCCTGACCTCGTGATCCGCCCGTCTCGGCCTCCCAAAGTGCTGGGATTACAGGCCTGAGCCACCGCGCTCGGCCCTACTATGTTTCTTAGAATGACTTTTGCGAACATTACCAACGTATTTGCTGCTAAGTTTAACAGAATTTCTTCAGTCCTACTCTTACTTAAAAATCTGTGCCATTAACAAACTTGATCAAAACTGCATTTTTAGTAGACTCTTCCATTAGATGTATACGTAGTATTTCCTGAGTACTTTGTTTAAATATGGTTTCTGTGGTCTGAATATGTTCTCCAAAATTTATATGTTTAAACTTAATCATCAATGTGAAACAGGTGAGAACTTTAGAAGGTGATTAAGTCGTGAGTACAGAGACTTCATGAATGGGATTAGCATCTTTATAATGGAAATTCCGGGGAGCTGTCTCCTTTTTTGTCCCTTCTGCTCACTCTTTCACCATGACAGGACATAATATCTTTCTCCTTTTTCTGCTTTTATCATTTCCATCATATGAGGATATCTAGATATTGTCATCTATAAGGAACAGGCTTTTACCAGACACTGAACAGCCTGGTGACTTGATCTTGGACTTCCCAATGTCCAGAACTGCGAGAAAATAAATTTCTGCTCCTTATAAATTACCCAGTCTCAGGTATGTTGGTGTAGAAGCACAATGGCCATGGTTTTATAATTTGAATTATATCTCCCAAAATATGTGGAATTCCTAACACCCAGAAACTCTGAACGTGATTTATTTTGAAATAAGATATTTGCAATTAATCAACTTGAGGTTGTTAGAATGGGTCCCAATGAAATATGGCAGATGTCCTAATAAAAGGGGGGTGATTTAGACACAGACACAGACAAACACAGAGGTAAGACAATGGGAAGAAGGGTATGTTGATGCAGGATATTTCTCTGTCACTTTTGCCAGCTGGAGACACCCAGTTGGCAACGCCCTTGCCCCGCCTCGGTCTGTGGCCCTGGGGCTGACTCAGATCGCACTGCCCTTTCTTTCATATTGAGCAATGGAACAGCTGTCACTGGAGATAGGATGTGGTGACAGTGCTTTTATGGGCTCAGAATTGGGGAATGTGTACTGATTGGTTTGTGAGTATGCAAAGAAAGGCTAAAGCATAGGCACCACTCAAAAGTGGGTATGGCAGTGTAGAAAACCAAATAGGAAAGGGTAGGTATATGTAAAATAAGTGAAGGGTGGAGATCAATCAGAGGAAAGCACACCAAATTAAAAGACAGGTTTTCAATCCAGTCCACAGATCTGTAGCTTGGCTTTCAGGCTTTAAACTGTCTTCGGCTTGGAGGTGGGGTTTCAGCAAGGACCTGCCCCTATCTGCCTAGGCATTTGTCTGCCTCCTGCCACTAGCAATGTGACCTTAGAAGTAGAGACAAGACCAATGCATTTGCAAGGAAAGGAAAATGGCAAGGATTTCTGGCCACAACCAAAAGGTAAGAAAACACAAGGAAGGATGTATTCAGAGTCTCCATAGGACTATGGTCCTGCCAACCCTGATTTGAAACTTTCGGTTTTCAGGCATGTAAGACATACTTTCCTGTTGTTTTAAGATATCCAGTTTGTGGTCCTCTGTTAAGGCAGCTTTAGCAAATGAATATAGATGCTGGTTTTTTGTCTTCTGTCCTTTTTTCCTTCTATTCTTAGTCTTCATATTCCCCACATTACCATTTCAATTTCAGTGGTTACAATTGTCATCAACACTGGAAAAAATTTTACATGCCATTCAAGGCCTTTAATGATCTAAGCTTTTGTTTTCTGGTTCATTGCTTTTCACTTGTTCCTTATATGCTACATTCCAGTCATGCTTTTCTTTTGCATAGAGGTTAAGAGCATGGTATCTTATATCTTATATAAGAAACCAGCTCTAAAAGGTAGTTGTTTTGGTGAAAACTACCAAACATTTTAAGCCTCAATTTCCAGACCTTCCAAGCTGAAGTTATAGAAACATTCAAGAATGCTACTTTCTAACTATCCTATCACTTCTCTTACTTGTTTCTTTCTTTTATAGAACATATTATCAACTAGTGCTTTCTAATTCTGTGGGTTAGATGTATTGAAAAAAAATCAAGTCTCTACATGAAGACAGAAAAAGTTTATTATGTGACCACCATGCATTCTCTATTTGCTAATCCCTTCTTTATTTAGTCCTTTACTAAGGTCCGGACAAAAACATTAATATGAGAAATAAAGTGCCAACACAAATGGAAATTATAAACTACCTGATTATGTTGGTCACCAGCAATAATGTTTATATGGAAACATTCAAAATATGTTTAATCTAAGATTTAATGATTTCCAATAAATATTAGTAAGTCAAAAAATTGGTATATATCTATTTTGGTACATTTAACATATTTCTACCAAGACATAATTTAATATTGATAAATAACTATGTCAGTACAGTTTCTAATTTTGATTTTTTCTCTTCATTGTTCAAAAACTGCATATTCTTTATTGATATCTTTAAATTACTCAATTTTTTTTGTGTTGATGATATTTGTTGTTTGTTTTGCTCTAGTATTTGCTCTCAGTATTGTTAGATTGATAATTAGTTTTGATGCCTATCACAGAGTTGAGGGATTTGAGTATGGAAATATTTCTAGAATTTTTAGTTGAAGAGTTTATCAGTATATACATATAGGACAAAAATATATTAGAAGAAATAATAAAGTTTACTGGTTCCACCTAGTGGCAATATAAAGCAAGTTAAAAAGTAAAATTATTAGCATTACTAAAATGATATTAAATGATTTACATAAAAGCTTTTTAAAAGTTTACTTGGAAAATTTTTGAGTAAAAGTAGATATTAAATGCTATCCACCTAAATTTAGTTACTCACTAGGGGAATAACCCACTATGTTAATAACTCAAACAAATAAATTTTGGATTTCTACATTTTGTTTTCTGGTAAAATAAGTTATTTTCTTATTTTTGAAGAACTATCCAAGCAATATAGAACTAACTGAATTATCATCTCCTAATAGTAAACAGTTTTGCTTATTTTTTCTACTAATTAAGCATATGTTTTTCTCCACACAGCTATTAAATGCCATTTATTCAGTGGCTGGAACTTAAATTAATAATCCTAAGGATATTTATAAAGCATCAGAAAAAAAATCATATGAATTTAGAAGATAACACGATAGTTCTTATAAAAGCATTCATCTTTCATATGAGCTAACAAAATACTTTTAGGATATCTACCACAACCTCGACAATCGTAAGTGATTTCAACAACTAATCATTAGGGCTTTTATTAACAAAAGCCATGTACTTTTTACAAAACAATATTTAAGCAGATGAAATGTTGTTGCCATAATACAAAGCAGTAAATTCAGTTTCCTTTAAAATGTATAATTATTTATGGCATTCTACCCTAAATGTGTTTATCATCATGAAGTATGATGAAAGAATGATATATGAATAAATTATATTTAACCAATGCAAATATCAGTGGAACACCTGCCATAGAAAATTATTTTTCTCTCTCTGCATCAATAGCACCTTCAAGTTTCTTATGCAAGCAATTTATGTCTTACAACTAGCTTCATTTTTATTCTTTTTAATGTCTGCAAAAAATTCAAACTGTACATAGCATTTTTATTATAGCAAAATATTTCTGGTTTAGTTATGACAAACTGAGTTTTATATGATATAAGACAGTATCAGATCTGTAAACAGAACACATTACTGGGGAAAAATCACTTAATGCCGGATGTAGTTAACTAGACTTTCAGATATTTTAAAAGGAGAAAATAAAAGGAAATTACAACAGAGTATTATTTTTAGATAGAAATAATATGCTACATTAGGCAAAAGAAATAAAACCCATAGTGTGTCAACTTTCAATCTTGTTTGTTTAATTAATTTTACATATAAAAGCAAACAACTTAAAAACCATTCAGTGGTTGCAAATTACTTTACGATTTTTACCTTTGTAGTTTGCTATAGATAAGCTACCCACTTCCTTATTTAACTGTCAAAATTGGGAAAAGTTAATGTTGCTATTACTGAACACTAGAAGAGAAATAATTTGTGAAAACAGCATTATCCTTATATTTTCCATAATGTTATATTGAATTACATTAAATCATGAAGAATGCAAGCAAAGACAGGTAATATGTTGTTCAGATTAATAAAAATACTAATCCAATATACTTAATTCATATATTATCATTTGCTTATATTTCAATCAATGTATAAATGAAGTTCATTTTTAAATCATACTGTGTAATATTGTTGACAAAGAATGTCACAAAATTGTTATACCATTGTTATAAATAAGGATTATGCAATAAGGCTTGTATCACAAATACCTGTTACTCCTCCAGAGAAGGAAAAAAATAAAACTTGGGAGAAAACCTATGAAAAGTACCTAGACTTTCAATAATCATTAACGCTTAGAGAAATTGAATATGTGAGTATACAGCAGTATACAACACACAAAATCCAGGTATAATTTCATTTGATAATCTGAAAACTGCCCCTTAAAAAGCTGTATCTGATGATACATGAACCACAAACCATGGATTCACCCAAGTGCAAATAAAGTATGATAATACAGTACTTTGAAGATTAATTAATTGAGCATATTGCATTAGATTATACAAAGTAGAATGTGTTTTATTCCAAGTTATGATTTGTTAGATGAATGTTTCTGCCTCAAGGCATTTGTACCATTCTGTTCCTGTGCCTGAAAAAAAAAAGTCTTTCCCCAAAAAACTCACTGATCTTGCACCATTATGACCTTCAGGTCTTTACTCAAATATATCATTCTAGTTAGACCTCCTTTGATATCTATATTTAAAATTACGCCCTTTTTTTGAAGGAAAATTCAAAAGTGAACAAAAACCTTTGTCTCCCATTATGACCCCAGTATCCTTATCCATTCTGCTTTTTATTTTTCTTCATAACATTAATGACCGTCTGAAACACTGTAGACTTTTTTACATACATTTATATATGGCTTGCTACCCTCACTGCTATGTAACCTCCATGAAAGGGAGAGACTTTTTTCTTTGAATCCTGGATTTTTAGTGGATAGAACACTACTTAGAACACACATAGAAAATGGACTGCAGATTTATGTTGACAAATTAAGAGAATCATAAGATGAATAAATGATTAACCTAAGTGAGTACTGTTAATAAGGTCACATTGAGGAGTTAGAGATGACCATTTGGATTACAAAAGAAGGGCACCTTTCATACTGACTAGTGCTCAGGGCGGGTTACACACATAGGTGTCTATGGTGAAACGTCATGTAGGGTTTCTCACAGAAAGTTTTCTTGCTTCTTTTTCCTTCTTTTCCCTATTAAGTGTGGATGTTTTTCAAAGTCTGTACCTAAAACCTCCACACGTTTTCTTTATACTTCACTTTGAAATCTCAGTTTCCACAACTTCCACAAACATCTGCAGGTAGTGATTCCAAATGATAGTGATCAGATTTCTAGGTTGCAGATCTTTTAGTAGTCATACACATATATGTGCACACACACACACACAAAATTCTGTATTTTCCCACATTTTAAATTCATATATGATCACGCCTGTAATCCCAGCACTTTGGGAGGCTGAGATGGGCGGATCACGAAGTCAGGAGGTCAAGACCATCCTGGCTAACACGATGAAACCTTGTCTCTACTAAAATTACAAAAAATTACCTAGGCATGGTGGCACGCGCCTGTAGCCCCAGCTACTTGGGAGACTTAGGCAGGAGAATCCCTTGAGCCTGGAAGGTGGAGGTTGTAGTGAACCAAGATCGCACCATTGCACTCCAGTCTGGGCAACAGAGTGAGACTCCACTTCAAAAACAAAAAAAAAAGAAAAGAAAACAAATTTACCTTTTAAAGTATACATTTTAGTGAGTTTCAGCATTTTTAGAACTTTTGGTATATTCACAGATTGTGCAACCATCACTATTTTCTATTTTAGAACATTTTTATCACACCGAAAAGAAGTACTTTACCAAGTACCATTTGTTCTCCATTCTCCTTCTCTCAGCCCTTGGCTAATATTAGCTATTGGGAATAATGCTGCTATGAAGGGCCATATACAAATGTTAATATGAACATATGTTTTCAGATGCTTTCAATGTTATTGGGTATATCGTCCAGCCAATATGTCTATTCAAATATTTTACCTAACTTAAAAAATTCTGCAATTTGTTTTTTTATGATTGAGTAGTAAGATATTCTGGATACTAGATGATTGTCAGATATGATTTGACCTATTATGTGGATTGTCTTAACACTTTTTTGATAGTGTCCTTTGAAGCACAAATGAGTTTTAATTTTGAATTCAATTTATANGCACCATTGCACTCCAGTCTGGGCAACAGAGTGAGACTCCACTTCAAAAACAAAAAAAAAAAAAAAAGAAAAGAAAACAAATTTACCTTTTAAAGTATACATTTTAGTGAGTTTCAGCATTTTTAGAACTTTTGGTATATTCACAGATTGTGCAACCATCACCATTTTCTATTTTAGAACATTTTTATCACACCGAAAAGAAGTACTTTACCAAGTACCATTTGTTCTCCATTCTCCTTCTCTCAGCCCTTGGCTAATATCAGCTTTTGGGAATAATGCTGCTATGAAGGGCCATATACAAATGTTAATATGAACATATGTTTTCAGATGCTTTCAATGTTATTGGGTATATTGTCCATGCCAATATGTCTATTCAAATATTTTACCTAACTTAAAAAATTCTGCAATTTGTTTTTTTATGATTGAGTAGTAAGATATTCTGGATACTAGATGATTGTCAGATATGATTTGACCTATTATGTGGATTGTCTTCACACTTTTTTGATAGTGTCCTTTGAAGCACAAATGAGTTTTAATTTTGAATTCAATTTATATTTTTTCTTTCGTTACTTGTGCTTTGGAACCATCTCTGAAAAACTATTTCTTAATCCAAGATCACAAATATTTATAATTATTTTGTATTCTAAAAGTTTCATAGTTTCAGCTTGTATATTGAAATCACTGATGGCATGAGGTAGGTTTCAAATTTATTCCTTTGCATATGGATATCCAGTTGTACCAGTGTCATTTGTCAGAAAGGCTATTGGCACTACAATATCTTGCTATATTGTAAATCTATCTTGTAAATCTAGCTATATTATTTTAAAAAGCAGCTTACAGCCATAAAAGTTATTGGCAATCGCCTCAAAAGAAAACAATCACATAGAGATATATCTTTATTGAGGCTGCCTCTGTGTACACTATCATCCATGCTACTGGCTCTGGGATCTTAGAAAATAAAAAAGCCATTTGACTTATCTATGTATTCATTGACTAAAAATTTTTTTATTGAAAATCAAACAGTATTTGATTCCTATAAAGTGTTGGGAAAAACTTGAACTTATTCTCTAATAAAGAAATAAAAATGTAAATACAACAATTCAAATTTTGAGAGAAAAGTTGTAGAAGGGTTTCTGATGCAGCAAGCTTGAACACAAAAAATTTATATATTATTTGATAATTTGCCATTAATATATTGATTTAGGATATACCTTAATAAACTAGAAAAAAGTGTAACATAAAAATAAAATTATGAAAAAAACAATGTTTTTTAAAAGTACATGAATACCTTTAAGATTCTTTTTTTTTCTTTCTCCCTCATTTGATATTAATAAGAATGCTGACAAAAGAATGGGCAAAACAACCACTTTATAGCATAATGAATTAGAAATAGTATAAAATAAAGCAGAGATCGATAAAAAGTCAAATTCTGTGAATATCCTCAGCTAATACATTTGATAACTTTAATGAAATTGAACATATGTTAAAAAAGTAAAAACAAGCAAATTTTATTCAATAAGAAATGATAATTTGCACATGAAATATTGATGAAAGCCAGTTAGATAATTAGGCAAAGGAAACAATCAAACACAAAGTTAAATGGGTGAGTGCAGTTTCACAGGTGAAGTTTTGCTTTTTTTCCAACAATTAGGAAGAACCATATAGATATTATCTATTTTTTTCAAGGGCAAGGAAAAGACTTAAAATTACAATTAGTTTTCAAATATAAAAATAAACTGCCATACTAAATTCTGGCAAATACAATGTGAATAAGGAGAAATTCTAGGCACTTAGAGCAAAACAATAAACACCTCAAATAAAATTTAGCTGAGTAATTCAAGTAAGATTCAATTTTAGAAAACATTGCAATATAATCCATTACATTAGCATATTAAATGTATAATTATTTTGATGATTGCTCAGAATATTTGATAAAATTCAATTTCACTTCCTGCTTTTTAAAAATTTTATAAAACACTATTTATATAATTTATTTTTTAGGTTGCTTTCAATGTTTAGTCCAAATATTCATATAAACTTATCAGAAATAAGATAGTCATTTGCAAACCAGGATTTTAATCGTATTTTAAAATATTTTTATTTTTTATAACCTGTGGAAAGTAGCAGTCACAAATCAAAATCATTCCATGCATTTTCCAAAATAGCCACATTAAAAAAAAAAAGAACTATTAGGTCCATATAAAAGCTACCTGATCATTCATAAATAAAAGAACATAAAGATGATAGACCTCAAATCACTTGTAAGTAGAAAATTGCAATAAAATTCAGAACTATTTTGAGCTTCAAATGAGCCTAAACACATACATTAAACAGAAAAGTTACAAGGGTTGACTAGCCTCTGAAATCTTAACACATAATACAAAGACTCTTTAATTTAAATAATGAAATTAGTACTTCTTTAGAGTAACATGCCATAAAAAATTAAGGCAATACTGGAGTTAGAAAACCATTATTTTGCAACTTTCATGAAAATGACTTATTGATTGATTCCCATCATCAATGGATACTAAAACCATTGGTTAAAATGTGAAGAATACCAAGATAGTTACATATTCTCTAGTATTTTCTAGTACTTGCTAATTATAAAGGAAAAACTAACTTTAAAATTGAGAAAGAAACCTGAAGACACCACCACAACCTAATATACTTACCTAAAGTGAAAAACCTGAATCTGAGTATGAGGAAATATCAGGCAAAGTCAAAGTTCTTACTGAAAAATACTAAATTAAGACTAGTATGAACATGTATACACTTGGCAGGACCAGAACAAGTTTTGCCTCTCTGTTTTCTGTTTTACCATAAACTCTTTCTTTTTACAATGTTTCTCATACACTTTTCAGATCTCAATGTATTACAGTAGTTGTTAGAAATAATGCTTTTTCTTCAAATTTTTTCTTATCCGTGTATTTCTTTTTTCTTTTTATATTATGTATGTGATCTCAAAGCAAAATTTAGTGTGCATGTGTTTGCCATTTAACTTTATTTCCAAAATTATTTCTAATTTACATTTGTGAATTCTTACATATCACAAAATACAAGTCATAAGAATATTATCAAATTTTACTTCTATTTACAATACAATCTAATTTTATTAATTTAAAAATTGAAAGAAAAGAAAAATAAATTGATCAACTGAGCTCATAAAATGCATCATTCTCTTAGATATAAATTTCTATGATGTTAAATCATTGATTCTACAGGTAATTATTTTTCTTTTTTTTGACAAATATTTTTGGTTATGCTATTGTTGTTGCTATTGTTTGAGACAGGGTCTCATTTCATTCTGTTACCCAGGCTGGAGTGCAGTGGTGCAATCATGGCTCATGGCAGCCTCAACCTCCTGGGCTAAAGTAGTCCTGGCACTGTACCCTCCCAAGTAGTTGGGACCACAACATGCACCTGTGCACCATGCCCATCTAATTTTTTTTTTTTTCTTGAGATGGGTCTCACTAAGTTGCCCAGGCTGATCTCAAACTCCTGGTCTCAAGCAGTCCTCTCACCTCAACCTCCTAAAGTGCTGGGATTACAAGCTTGAGTCATCACATATGGCCAACAAACATTTTTAAGAGGAGAACATGTAATGGAAAAGAGATGTATTATTTCTGTAAATTAAATTTCAGCAAGCTTAAATTAATTAAAAATTTCAAACACAGCAAACAAACGAAAACCCATATTGCTAGAGCTATGCTCTCCTGTGTATTTATTTCTCTTTGGTGGAAGAAGAGCAAGTTGAAAGGAAGGTTGTAAAGCCTCTTGATTTCTATAGAATTAATTAAGCCTTTCTAATGTTAATAAAAGATTTCCCAGAGTTTTCTGTCAGATATATTTAAATGATTCTGAGCATCAGCAGTCATGATCATACACTGAATTGGCAAATAATGTATACTACTTAAGCCTCTTGGTCTCTGATGGTTAATTTTAAGTGTCAACTTGACTGGGTTAAGGAATACCTAGAAAACTAGTAGAGCATTATTTCTGTGTATCTGTGAGGGTGTTCACGGAGGAGATTCATATGTGAATTGGTGGAATGAGCTGGGGAGATTCACCCTGAATGTGGGTAGGCACCAGCCAATTCCTAGGGGTCCATATAGAACAAAAAAGAAGAGGCAAGGAGAATTTTTATCTCTGTCTCTTTTGGAGCTGGGAAACCCTTCTCTTACCCTTGAAGATCAGAACTCCAGGCTTTCTGGCCTTTGAACCCTGGAACTCACACCAGTGCCTCCTCCTCCAACTCTTGGTTGGTTCTCAGACCTTGGGCAATGTATTGAGAGTTACATGTGGGCTTCCCTGATCCTGAGGCTTTTGGATTTAGACTGTACTACACTACTGGCATTCCAGGGTTTCCAGCTTACAGACAGCCTGCCGTGAGACTTCTCAGCCTCCATAATTGCATGAGAGAATTTTCATAATGAATTATCTCTCATATATCTATATCATCTATATCTACATCTATGTATCTTTCTATCCTTAATCTATTTATTCATCTTGTTTGTTCTGTCTCTCTGGAAAAACTTGACTAATGGAGCTCCCAATGTTTCGTTCAATTATTACAGTATTCCTTTGAAGTAGAGAAAACGGTTACTATATTACCTCATGCAAAAAGGATTTTTTAAGTCAGAAAGGTGGAAATGTTTTTCTAAGGTCACTTTAAAAATGAAGTGGCTTCCTAGGAAATCCCATTTATTTCTAATGATCTTGTCATTGCATTGCGTCTATAGTAAACTTAAAATAATTCCTATCTGGTGGGTTTGTATTTCAACATCTTAACATTTCATTTAGGTCCACAGAGTAGAAAGTAACTGAAAAGTGTTAGCTCACAATTTGGATGAGTCAAGGACTTTAAACATAGAGGCTAGAATATTCAAGGTCAGCTGAAATAATTATCAATTTTTCTAAGATAATAAGGACTAGGTCTTTTGGAAATTAACTGAAATACGAAAAAGTACAGAAAAAGAAAGATGGGAGTGAAGCAGATATTTGTTCGTGTTGGTCACCTGGTGGGTAGTAGTGGTTAAACTATCTACCAGGAGGAGTGGAGTATTACTGTACTACTGTAGAGTAATACAGTAATAGAAGTCACCAATTTAAATAAGTTACTTTATGCTATATCATTTACATCTTATTTTATTTATTCTAAGAAACTTCTGTTAGCTAAGTTTGCTCATTCTATTTTATAAATTAGATGCATTTAAATGTGTATATGTATGTACAGTCTGCTTCATTTATATCATTTTTGCAAACTCTCTTAGTAGATTGGCTTTCATCAGAGTTGTTTTATTGAAGGTATCAATGAGAAGGACTGGGGGTGGAGAGTGAAATAGGCAATAATTTGCTTCCTCTAGTCTCAGCACATTTTATCAGCTCTAAAAAGGGCACCACAGGTAACTTAAGCTTGGTAAACAGGTGAAGTTTAAGCTATTGTATTATTTTTAATTTTTATATATTTATATCTAAAAAATTGGGCTCATAACATCAATGAGCAAAAGTAGAGGCTGTTTTATTTTTATTTTTATTTTTTTGAGATGGAGTCTTGCTCTTTGCCCAGGCTGGGGTGCAGTGGTGCACTCTTAGTTCACTGCAACCTCTGCCTCCCGGGTTCAAGTGATTCTCCTGCTTCAGCCTCCTGAGTAGCTGGGATTACAGGCCTGTGTCACCACAACCTGCTAATTTTTGTATTTTTAGTAGAGACGGAGTTTCACCATGTTGGCAAGGCTGGTCTCAAACTCCTGACCTCAAGTTGTCTTAGCATCTCGGCCTCCCAAAGTGCTGGGATTACGGGCATGAACCACCGCACCTGGCCCACGAGCTATTTGTTTTTAAAGGATGTACCTCTATTGATCTATTCATGAAATATATAAACCTAGAACTGCAAACATATTTCAAGAAAAGAAAACATCGTGAAGCAAGGAAAAATTTTATAGGCAACAGTGATTTTTTTTCTTTCTGAAATCCTTTTACTTTGGGTGATTCAAGTTATGGATGTTATTTTTGTGTTTTTATACATTAAAACCATCATGTATTCACTTGTAACATGTTAAGGTTTTGAGTGTTTTTTATGTAAATACAGTCAATTTTGACTTCCAAAGCTGTGTTACTACTTTAAATATCTTCATGACAGAGAATACATTCTCACTTATATTGCATTGAAATAACTGCTGAAATTTAGGACCTATATTCTATCATAACATTTCACATATTAAGTTGTTTATGCTTGTTTTCAGTATACTTTTTAAAGAAAATGATACATTTTAAACTTTTAACATAGATGGTACAGTGATTTGCTTTCCCTTAGTACCCGTTCTGATTGATATTCTCAAAGAGTCCTCAAATCATTTAAAGATTTTCTTTAACCTCATCTGCGAGTATTGTGCGGTTTGTATTTTGTGATCACTGACTGTATGCCACTGTTTGAGCTCTCCAAGAAGCAAGTGAGAGGGGTAACATACAGGAGGTTGATTAGAGAGTCAATTTAGGATTTCTCTCTCTGAGGACAGCAAAGGAAAGACTCAGGAGTGGCCAGAGATTGGATGTGAACTGTGAAAAGGTCTCAGAAAAGCCCTCAACTTGCCTCTATGTTCTGCAGCTGGAATGGTTTTTTACAGCTGTTTTGAATTGAAACATGGAGGCCAGGCTCTTTTACCCCAGTATTAAGGAGTCATTGGACATAGGTTTCTTCAGGAAGAGGCTACCAGCTACACTGTAAAAGCTCCTTTTATTTCTGTAACATATGGTGTTGTAATCTCAAGGTCAATTTTTTTTTTTTATGCTTGAGAAATGAGAAATTTAAGAAAGGAGGGAATGGTGAAAGTTTTATAAAACTACATGTAATTCATGACAATGACCTTTAAATATTAATAGCATATTAAGGCATGTGATATAATTTATCATTTTACATGTGTAAAGATTTCATTCTCACTTTCACTAAGGCCACAGACTTGAAAAAAAATAAACAGGTACAAAGTACCAAGGTAACTGATTCAAAAGGAAGGTGCTATAATGTTCAGGGTATAGTAAGAAACTGACATGTTCACCCACGTCATCACCTTTATCTTGGCTATAGAAAGAGGGTTGCTGAAGATTTGAGAAAAGTGCACTTAAGTTAAACAGTCATGACTATATCGTTACCACCTTTCAAGGGAAGTGTGACATGATGCCACTGCTTCATTCCCAGCCTGCAGAGAAAAAAACACATGGAGACTTCAGGAATAAGAATATAAGGATTTACAAATAGAAGCATAACTCCTCTGTTACGATGAATAAAGAGGAACGGTTATGCTTGGAGCTTTTGGCCCTATGCCAGAGAAAAGGAAAGTAGTTGAATAGATAGCAAATGACAACTTGTCAAAGTTAGGACAAGGCAGGGTATGGTGGCTCATACCTGTAATCCCAGCACTTTAGGAGGCTGAAGCAGGAAGTTTGAGACCAGCCTAGACAACATGGTAAAATCCCATCTCTACAAAAAAAAAAAAAAAAAATTATCTGGGCATGGTGGTGCACCCGTGTAGTCCTAGATGCTGGGGAGGCTGAGGTGGGAGGATCCCTTGAGCCTAGGAGGTGGAGATCTCAATGAACTGAGATTGTACCACTGCCCTCCATCCTGGTTGACAGGGCAAGACTTTGTCTCAACCACAACAACAACAAAAAGGTAGGACAAACTTCTGTTTTCCAAACATCAGGTATAATTTCAAATGCAAGGAGTCATTTAGAGGTACGCATAAATTAATTTCACTGAAGATGATTAACTGGGGGACAAAGGGATGTAAACACCATATTTTTTTGTGGGACAAATCACTGAACCCTGTGACCGAAAGAATTGCCATGCATACTCACTTTGCATCTCTATCATTTACTTACTTTCAAACAAGATAAAAACTTTTAAAAAGTACTTTTTGGTACCTGCATGTCGCTCGTATGGCTGACCAGCATGAAGGCAATTGGGTGTTCCTAAGAATAATTCCAAGAACATTGCTAAATTTTCTAAGTGTAATTCATTGGTTTATTTCAATTATTATGATTATCCAGCATTTATGAATATTCTTTTCACAGGTGAAGTTATCAATGCAACTTGTCAAAGGGAAATAATTAACCCAAAGATTCATCAATCAGTCAGAAAATTGGTGAAAGTTTTGAATTTCAAATTTTCCTAGATTAAAAATAAAAGCTCTGTAAATATATCCAAGACATTTTTAAAGGGCAAAAAAGTGGGATCCAGCCTCACTTAGAGAAAGTTCCATGTTGCAAATCTTAGATTTAACCTGGTGAATAAATGATTCATTATCTCCCCTCAACTTTGAGAGTAGAGAGAATTTAAATGGTGCTTACATATGATAATTTTTGCTGACCTTTCTTCCACCACGAACTGCACCAAGATATCACCCGTCCTCAAAGAAACCACCAAACCTTCCAAATCAAATACAACATATTTTACTTAAAATGGAAGGATAAGGATAAGAATATTTGTTGTGTACAAAATAAGTGTCAGTCAAAATGTAAAAGCCATTAAATTTAACCTGCTTTAACTCTGCAACTGCTTATAAATACCTTCTCTTAGAAATAAATACGTAGATGTGGAAAAAGACACCATAATCTCCAGACAGATTGATAAGTTCTTCTCCCTCCTTGTCAATCCTGTGACACCATTTTTGCCAGCTTAGCAAAATTGTTCTTCAGTGTCACTCATTTTAGACATAACTTAAGAAGGTAATCCTCAACATCTTTTTTTTTTTTTTTTCCTGAGCAGGGGGTGAGGTAAGAAGTGGATTATACATAGAAAATAATAATGTTTATATACCAGGCTGTGGGAAACTGAAATACTTTCTTACACACATCAAGGAACCAGCCCAGGGCCTGCAGAGATGGGAAAACTAAGGAGATTGGTATCTTGGCACATAAGTAACCTGTGTAAGGAGTAACAGAAGTTGACAATCTCTGGAGTTTTAAATTAAATAATTATTTTGAGGGGAGGCCAAAAATAGCTAATCCTGCAGATAGGGAAACTCAAGGTAATTCATGACTATCTTTACATGATTTATAATTGATGGTTTCCAAAGAGATGTTAACTTCAATAGCTCAAAATGGGACCCCAAAATTGTTCTTTATTTTAGCACTATTTGTTATATATCTTCAGATGTTGCTAAATACAAGTCTTTATCAGGTGACAAAAATATAGGTGTTGTAAAATGCATAGATAACTATTTTTTAAAATAGCAATGAATGTTATGTTGCAACTTTTATAATTTTTACATATGCACATTAACTTACGTTTATGTGAACATTAGCTTATTAAATTGCTCTCACATAAAAATGTATAAATAAGCTTAATTTGCTAAAACGATTAGTAGCATTTGGAAATATAATATATTTTATTGAATATTCATAAAATTAGAATGAGAACTCTTTAAAAATTATGTGTTCATCAACTAGCTAATAAAAATACTTGTTTAAATAAAAGAGATAAGGCCAGTGGGAACTCAGAGATCATGAGGGGAAAGACACATACCTTAACTTAAAAAGCAATGTATATGAAAGTATAAAACATATAACCAACAGGGTTCTTTTGTTTTGTTTTTAAGTAGTAAATTGCTAAATGAATCATCCCAGTTTCCATGTTAACATATCACATCCTCATCTTCTGTTTACAGTGGTAATTTAGTGCAAATCTAATACTAGAATTAATAATCAGCAACTAATAAACATATTATTTCTGAGGCATGACATTTTGAGACTCTAAAAGGCAATTTTGTATAAAAATAAATATAACAACACCAAGAGTCTACAAGGACACAATTATGTCAGAAGTTAAATGGCTACTAAAGAAGGGTCCTATTTTAGATAGCCCTCAAATTGAAACCAAGAAAATAATGGCACTTTTTCCTCCAGTGGCAAAAGTGAAGGTGAACCTTAAATCTTTCACAGAAAGATAGTGAAGCTCTGGGGCATGTAAATTCCTATTCCCCGTTTTCAACAAGGCCTGACTACAATTTTTCCCTTTTCTACCGGATTTGCACATAGATTTTGTATTATGATTTCCACTTTTAAAATAAACTAATCGTAATTAAAACAGAAGTTACTAACTGAAAATATCATGGTGAATTACTAAATGTTATTTAGTAATAATTACTAAATCTAAAATGTGGAACTTTGGCCCAACATAAGATAAGGGCACTAAGAATCAGCAAACTTCAGGTTTTGGAAAATTACAATATTGATATTATCTTTCAGGACTTTGACCATATTTTTGATCCCTTGTTATTTTGACCTCATGCCCATCAACAATGGATATTTAGGGGAGTCAGAATATGAGAATATTAATATTCTCACTTTTTAAAGTTACTGTAGGAAAAATAAGAGAGGTTACAATATCAACAAAGACATGCAGTTTTATAAAAATGTCTTTATTCACCTATTCTAGATGGCCAAGCATTTATGTTTATATATAATATATGTGTGTGTGTGTGTGTGTGTGTATATATATATATATATATATATATATATATATATTTTTTTTTTAACTAAATTACCGCCAGTTGAAATGTTGAAATTCAGGGCATATGTTAAAAATTAAATGTGTTATACAAATCAGAATGGAAATATTATAACATTTAAGAACTATAGACAGGCGTTCCCATCTCCAATTACTTTGCATACTTGACCAATAAGAATTTGTCCTCAAATGAGACACAACATGGAAGAAAATGGCAACTCCCAGGCTGGTGAGTCATGCCAGCACTCTGGCCTTTAGTTGTCTACTTCTTGGAAGTCATTGCCAAGTCTACAGGATTAGCCTCTGTCCTTAGGATAGCTAAATAGATCTCTTCTACCTAGTGGTTCAGATGTGAGAGCCTTTACATGCAGAGATGTTAGTTTTATAGATAATGACTAAGCAGGTTATTTAGCATAGGCCTTCTACCAAAAAATTTCATGAGGTAAAATCTGTTGTAGTATGATTACAGAAAAACCTCAACTATGTCAAAAGGATGTCTAATCTTCAACATTCTAGAAAACCTCTAGTTCAAGGAGATTTGGACTGTGAAATACATGAAAATTTCTAAAATAAATACATTTTACATTCCAGGAGAAGGCCTGAAAGATCCTAGATAATTATTCATCCTGATAGAAAGTAGATGAATTGGACAGATTTGGTAAACAATGAAACTTGTGTCAGTCTTCCCTTGGACTCTGTATCATTTACTGCTAATTAAGAACTAGTATCCTGCAGTACCCTGCCCAGTAGCCACAGGGCAAATATATCGTCCAAGACAAACAAATCAAAATTTCTCCTAAGATTTGAAATACAAGAAGTAAGCACAGTCCCCTTTTTGGTAGTGAAGCTAAGGTTTGATAATGGGAAGGAACGTTCAGCTATAAAAAAAAAATTAATAAAGACAAGATAAAAAGACTGAGAGGCAATAAATGGAATGAGAGCTCTCTGATTGACCCTATTCTCTGTTTCTAGTTGCTCTTCCCTTTCTGACTCTCAATTTGATATCCATTTTTCACTATTCACAGCAATATTTAAAATAATAATGGAAATTAATGAGACAATAAAAGAAAGAAAATGAAAAATTGCTTATAGGAAAAACAGGTAAGGATTTAAGTAAGGGTTCCCATATACCAAACTATGTTTAATTTATGTTAAACTGGTCAAATTGATGGTGATAGTATTTCTTTTTCATCAAAGTTTTTTATTTTATTATACTGGCAAGTTCATTTCTCCTGTAGAATACATTTCTCAATACATATTACTTGTTCAATTACATATCACATTTATTTGTCCATCTCAACTCAGAACCTTGAAATAGCTCAGTTTGTCTACGAAAAAAATAAGCTAAAGGCAAGTAAATATCCACACTCAGTTTTGGACTGTCAATAATTCACTCTGATCCTCTTGACTCTAAAATCTCTTTCTGACAAGTCATATTTACATTGAATAACTTTTGGCAAATGGAAAAATAAGTTATTAAACATAATCTAGGATAATTCACTTTAAAATAGATTGCTCTATCTCTAAACAGGTTAAAAATTTCTCTCTCTTCCTCTCTGTTTTCACAATTTGTTGACATATTTGCAACATAATTATTTTTGAATGCTTCACTTAGCCAGTAGTCTCTTTGTTTTATGGGAATTATAACTGAAGTACTTTAAGGCTATCACATGCACTGTATGGTACTCACAGAAGTCAAGATTGTCATGATGACTTTTATTAGTATGTCATGTTTATGGATAAGAAAACTGAGATCCAGGGAATGCAATGGCAAGAATATAAATAAGACATTTGGACTCCCCTCCCTTCCTTTCTTCCTTCCTTCCTTCCTTCCTTCCTTCCTTCCTTCCTTCCTTCCTTNGGTAAAAAAAAGGTAAAAATTGATGAAGTCATTAAATTTTCAAAAGTTATAAATTATCCTGTAAAGCTTCACTGGCTGCAAATTAGCCTGTGCCGTAGCCCTCTGCTAACAATCTATAGATCATTTTATTATTCATGAATTTTAGTAATTTCAGGACACCACAGGTCATCTTATGCTCATTTATTTGCTAAACACCTTGTGCTAGCATGCCTATGCTGAAAAATTGCTACTATTTACTCCCTGTGAGACAAGCAAGCAACGAAGTGCCGATTTTGGCCCCAGACATCCAGTATGTTAGGCTGCACATACATCTTGCTGTCAGTGAAATAAATGAGCCCTTAAATTGGCTGCAAAGCTTTAAGAACTGAAATTTATATGTCTAGTTATCAAACAGAAAGTTCAGAACACCTGCCAATATGAAACATAATTGTGACAAACTGTTACATTTTACATTTAACTTTTCAGTTTTAATACCACAGCTTCATTATAAAAAAAAAAAAAAATCTACAAAATACCCCGAGTCTGCAAAACAAAATAATTGTGGCTCTGTAGTGTGTGTGTACATGTGTGCATGTATGTGTGCATACAATGACCTTACCATTTAAACATTGAGTCATCCATCAGGCGATGAATAACATGCCACAGACAACCAGAGACTCAGAATTTACTTTGAGCAGAAAGTCAAGTCCCAGCAGATTTGCCAACTTCAGGGAGCATTACAGCTTCTTCACAAGTTCCTCTTAAAATATCAGCAACACTGATAGCAAAGAGGTTGTGTTTTATTTTCTTTTCTAATCACTAGATAATTTGACAGTTGCGAAGATATTAAATATTAGGCATCCCTTTATATTCACTTCACAATGAAGACACATTGCTTAAGGGTTATGTGACTCGTCTAAGAAACAAAGGCAGTCAGTGATGGAGACAGAGAGCATCTGTGGAGGGGAGGAGGCCTCCATAACTTAGACTTCCAAATAGGATACTAAAATATTTATATTAATAATTACAATAATGAAAGCAACCTTGACAGGCACTTACTAAGTACTTTTAAAAAGAAGTCTTACCTGTGTTTTATATTAAATGCTCATCATGACAATTTTATTGATGAGAAAACTGAGATAAAAATCAGGAAAAATAACTTGCTCATGTTTGTCACGTATAGGCATGTGTTGTGGAAACATGATTCAAATTTCACCGTCTAGCTTTAGGATCCTCGTAAGTAAACCACTATGTTAAAAATCTGAAGCCTCAGGAAAAACTAAAACCCAGGCTGATTATATCCAAGCTACCTCTTTTTTCATTATTCCACATTGCATCATAATAATTTGTATTGTGCTATACCATGTGTTTCTCTTTAATGACATTATAACTTTTGACAAACAGCCACATGCAACCTTCCAAGAAATAGGATTATTTGCATTATATACTCTTTTGTAAGTCCTCTGTTACATGTATGTATGTGAACTGGTTTTCGCATACAAAATGCAGAAACCAAGTGAAGAGTGAGGCACGAAGAATTTCACCCTCTACTTGATTACATTTTTTTTTTTTGTTTAAGTCTCAAGGACCATCTTTCTTGTATAAAACTATACAGATCCTTTAGGACTCTAAAGATAGCACATATTAATCAAATTCATTTTTAAGTAACAATATAGTTAATTTAAACTTTCTATTCTACTTGAAATGTTCAAATGAGAGATTTGTGAAATAATGCATTGGCAATATAAATGAATCTTCCCTATCAATATAGCTCACAAAAGAAACTAATAATTATACCTTATTCTTCTTACGAATTCATTTTATGTGAAATTCTCAAGGCAAAAGAAGAGCTTCAATAATTCTGAAGGAAGAACTATACTTTAAAAATGTATGACACTTGTGCTTTGATTAAATTTTTTCTGATGCCTTCTTTCAGATGTTGGCTCTCAGATTGGTGATAGCCAATGATTTGTCCTCTTGTTATAGAGGAATGTGATTTGCCTGTCATATATTTTGCTAACCGATTTTCCAAGTCACTCTGTCCTTTATTATATTCATCATACAAGCTGTTTCTGCAGCTATCTTAGAAAAATACAAAATTGATTATTTTACATTCCAGTTTAACTGCCTTTGTTCACAGTTCAACTCAGCCATATACCATCTTGAATTTTAATTTACCAGTGTACCCGGTGTCATGAACTATTTACAATGCCTACAAAATTTCTGACATATATTAACTACTCAATATTGAATAAACTATTTTATTTCTATTTATTTACCTCTCGTTTCTCCAATCTAATGCCCTAAACATGCCAATGTTGTGTTCTGAATCAATTACCTACAACCAAGAGACGTGTGATGATAATGTTTCTAATAATAATTGAAATCAGCAATTCCCGAGTTTTTTTAAGGACTAATCACAGTTTTAATAAAGTTGCAGATATGAATACATTTAAAGATCAAAATAAACATATTATTAAAGAAATTAAGATCACAAGAAAGTTGAGTAAATTGTTAAGGTCACATAATTATTAAGTATTGGAGGCAATGGGCACCTGTGGCAATTGAAGAGAAGGTGGAGAGTGAGGTCAGGCTCATATGTTTCCCCACCTATTAAGAGCTAACTGTGACCCTGGACTCAAAGTTGCAATTCCTGAATTCCTATCAGGTGGCCCTCTCCACTCAAAGATTTGTTCAGGGCCAAGTTAACTGAGTCATTTGGTCCCTTTAGGCATAGCTGTATGAATGAATATTCCCTTATCTACTCATCCCTCCACCCCCAATTATGTGTCATAGAAAGTTTTGAGTTTGCTATACTCTAATCACAACAAAAATTTCTTAAACTCTCTTTCAATTACTGAGTTTGAGTATATTCTATGTTTCTTGCTGGGATGTCACTGATTGAGGGTTAATTTACTATACTATTCCCATGTTCACAGATACAATAGCAGCGAATGGAAAAGGCTAAGTGATTTGTTCAAGTTAGATAATTTGGAGAAAGTCCATTTTAAGGACACATTCTAAGGTGTTGTTTCTTCTGCTTAAACATATAAAAAGAAATTTTAGAATATGCTTTTATTTTCCTGTTTCCATGTAATTTGTGAAAGATGAAGTAAAGAAAGTACAAAAGATGAAACCCACAGTTCCAATATAGTGCACATATGCAGAATCTTATTAATAGAAATATAATAGAAAAAATGTGATCATTATAAATTCATTAAGAATAATGTAATTTACATGAGTCAATTAAGTCATCCATCACTATTATTTAAGTTATCATTTACTTCTCAATTATCATTATTATCATCAAAAGTAGCAATATATTCATTAATATGTATTCAATCTTCAGAGGATACACTGTAACATATTTTGAAGTGTTTCTCACTCATAATATTTAGAGTGAAGTCTGCTCCTCTTTTCTGTTACCCTTCTCTACAGAATCATCTTCTCTGTTTCTCTTCCACTTATTGTATCATTGCAGTACTCCTTTTTTTTTTTTTACTCTTTTGAGCTTTTACTTAGCTTTTTAACCTATTATTTCTGTGATCACTTTAATTTTAAAATTATTTATCCATCTATGATTTAATCTTTTAGTAAGAAGAAAAAATGAGCTCCCAAGTTATCTACATCTTAGTTCCTAAAACATGTGTATTTTTATATATGGCAAAGGAGAATTGAAGTTACAGATAGAATTAAGGTTGACCTTAAAATAGGGGGATTATTCCAGATTATCTGGGTAGGCCCAAGGTAATTACACACATCTTTGAAAGCAAATCAGAGAATAGGATGACAGAGTTAGAATTAGCATTATCAGAAGGACTTGGCCCAATGTTGCTGGCTCTGAAGATGGCAGAAGGCACCCATGAACCAAACAAAACAAAACAACAACAACAACAAACAACAAGTGACTTCTAGAAGCTGGAGAAGGCAAGAAAGTGGATTCTCTTACAGGTCCACAGGAAATTAACTCAGCCCTACTGACATCTTGATTTCTGTGCAGAAAGACCTATGTATGACATCTGACATCCTGAACTGTAAGATTATAAATTTGTGTTGTTCTAAGTCACTCAGTGATAATTTATTAGAGCAGGAATAGAAAACTAACAAAATGAAGAGAAAATTTAAGTACTTCTTTTTCTCAGTATATAAAATATTAAGTGCCTTCACTAAAATTTTCAACCAAAAATGTGTTCATTTATTTTTTAAAGCTTTTCTCAATTTAAGTTTAGTGTAATATTTCCAAATTAAGAAGTTATATTATGCCTAACACCAACCCAGTTGAAGTAGATTTCTTTTCTGCTACTACATCCGGAAATGACAAATCTTCCAGCAAATATTGTTTATTCTATGTATAATTTCATATAGAATGTACTGTTTTTAAATCTTAAACAAATAAAAAGCATTAAGTAGATAAGATTAAGTAACAGAGCATATAATAGTATTTTTTCTTATACTATTTGGCAACATTTTTAAAACATTGATGACATTGCATTGCAACATTTATATAAAATGCAATCAACCTTGCAGTATTTCTCTCTTCCTCTCTGTCCCTCTCCATCTGTGTGTGTATATAGTATGTATTTGTAGATATATTATACATATTATTTGTATATATATCAATAAGTTTGATAAATCACTGAAAAAATAAATGAATAAATATGAGGTTAACAAATAATTATAAACAAATAATGGAAATTCTACACAATAATTTTTAAAAAATCAAAGTCAGGGACCGTTTCTAATTTAACTTCTGAAATTAAAATTGTACGGAGATCAAAACCAGACTTAAAAATTAAGGAAAAAAAGTACTGTACATTTATAAGCACATAACCAAAATTTATAAGCACTGTACATTTACAAGCACATAACCAAAATTCCTTGGTCAAATATTACCAAATTACATCCAAAATTTAACTACAAACTTTAACTACAAATTTTAACTACAAAATTTAACTACAAAATTTAACTACAAACTCTAAACTAGCAAATAATATAAAATTTATTCAATCTGATAAAGTCTGTATGTGAGAAACTTATACCTAACATCTTACATAATGGCAAAAGACTGAATACATTCTCACTGGATTGATCAAGGCAAGGATGTAGAATCATCTCTTTTATTGAACATTTTTGGATATCTTGGGAAATACAATAAAACAAGGAAAGGAAATAAAAAGTACAGACTTTGAAAAAACAGAAATATAATTGTATCATATTTGTGTATTTTATATGTGAATAGCATAATGACTAGAAAACTGCAGACTATATAATGGATTACTACAAATAATAAGTGAGTTTAGAGTATCAAAACTTTTCATGCCAATATGCAAAATAATTTACATGTGAGGACAGTAATGAGCAACAGGATGTTAAAATTTTAAAATGACATAATTCACAATAGAATAAAATATGAAATGCTTAGGCATAATTATAACAGGTTATGAGAAAAATGTGTATACTAAAATCTATAAAAATTGACGGCAAAATTGAGAAAAAAACCAAATATATGAAGATATATGTTGCCTTTACAAATCAAAAATTTTATTATTTTATCATTTTATGTGGTTCCAAGTTGATTTATAGATTTTACATACTTTAAACCACATTTCCAGTTGATGATTTTGTCAGAAATGGACAATCTGATTTCAACATTTAAATGGGAAAATTAAAAAATGCAAGTATCCAATACAATGATGAAAAACAATAAATATTAAGTACTCATACCTGATATTGAGACTTTCTATAAAGCAACTCTAATAAAGACAATGTGAAATTGGTGTAAGAATTAACATAGAGATCAATAAAACAAAACACATTGTCTAGTAATAATCCTATATATATATTGTCAATTTATGAATGATAAGTGTCCAGTTAGTTTAGTGAAAACAAGCCTTGTCTGATGTCCCAAAGCTGGAATTCCCATTGTCCACTTTCATGGCTGTGAAAAGGGAAGCACAATATGGGGGAAAGAGTAACTCATGTTTTCAAGGTCAGACCCAAAATTTTCATATATGATTCGTTTTTTATTTTTTATTTTATTTATTTATTTTTTCATATATAATTGTACTCACTTTATTATCAACAAGTTAGTTATGTGCCCACATCATACAGTAAACAGGCTGGGAAACAGCCTTATTAGATGGCTATATCTCCAGTTATAATTCTCTAATAGAATATGGGAGAAATAAATTTTGGTAAAGGACAACAGTCTTCACCTCTGACTGGTAGTCAGTCTTGTGTTAAGGTACATATTGTAGTATGGCTCCATGTAGCTTGATATCAACAAAACTAAGGCATTCTTTATCTCAGTGCATTCGTTTAGGAAATGTAAATATAAAAAAGGTTTAATTCCTATTGTTCCAAATATAACTCTTTATCTTTCTGTCAATTAATTAATATTTAGTTTGTTTTCACGTCTTAGCTAGTGTAAATAACGTTGCAGTAAACATAGCAGTGCTAAAAATCTCTTCAGGATTAAGATTTCCGTTCTTTTGGATAGATATCCAGAAGTAGGCTTGCTGGATCATAAGGCAGTTTTACTTTTAGTTTTTGAGGAACCTCCATGCTGTTTTCTATAAAGCTGCACCATTTCCATTAACAGTACAGGGGTCCCAGTTGCTCCCCATTCTCCCCAATACTTAATTTTATTTTTTATTAATAATAGCCGTCCTAACAAGTTTGTGGTATTATCTCATTGTGGTTTCTATTTGTATATGCCTGATGATTAACGGCACTGATTATCTTTTCACATACCTCTTGGCCATTTTTTCATCTTCTTTGGAATGCAATATCCAATTAAAAAAAAGAATATTCTGCAATATTGAGCAACATGGATGAAACTCAAGGACAGTAGGCTAAGTGAAATAAGTCAGTCACAGAAGAACAAACACTGTGTTATTAATGTATATGAAGTATGTAATATAGTCAAACTCATAGACACAGAGATTAGAATAGTAGTTGCCAGGGCCATAGAGGAGGGTATAGTCTGTTCTTGCACTGCTATAAAGAAATACCTGGGACTGGGTAATTTATAAAGAAAAAAGGTTTAATTAGTTAGTCGTTCCTCAAACTGTACAGAAAGCATGGCTAGGGAAGCCTCAGTAAACTTACATTAATGGTGGAAGGTGGAGGGGAAGCAGGCACATCTTATGTGGCCAGAGCGAAAGGAAGAGAGAGAATGGGGAGGTACTATACACTTTTAAACAACCAGATCTTCACAAGAACAGTAAGAAGGAAATCTGCCTTCATGATCCAATCACCTCCCACCAATCCCCTCCTCCAGTACTGGGAATTACAATTGAACATAAGATTTGGTCAGGGACACAAATCCAAACCATATAATTTCTCCACCACTCCTCCCAAATCTCATACCATTCCAAACCATATAATTCCCCCACCCCACCACCCCTCCCAAATCTTTTATCCTTTTCACATTGCAAAATACAATCACCCCTTCTCAACAGTCTCCCATGACTTAACTCATTTCAACATTAGCAAAAAGTCCACTTTCCAAAGACTCATTTGAGACAAGATAATTCTCTTCTGCTTAGTACCCTGTAAAATCTAAAACAAGTTAGTTATTTCTAAGACACTATAGGGATCTAGGTAATGTGTAAATACTCCCTTTTGAAGAGGTATTAATTGGCCAAAAGACTGTGTCTACAGGCCCTATTCAAGTCCAAAACCCAGGAGGATAGTCATTAAATCTTAAAGCACCAAAATAGTCTCCTTTGACTTTATATCTCACATTCAAGCAACATTGATGCAAGGGGTGGGCTTCCAAGACCTTGGGAAGCTCTACCCCTGTGGCCCTGCAGGGAACAGCCCCACAGCTGCTTTCACAGTCTGGTATTGAGTACCTGTGGCTTTTCCAGATGCAAGCTGTCAGTGGACCTACCATTTGGGGATCTGGAAAATGATAGCCCTCTTTTCATAGCTTCACTAGACAGTGCCCCAGAGGAGAGTCTGTGTTGGGGCTCCAACCCCACATTTCCCTTCTGCACTGTCCTAGTAGAGGTTCTCCATGAGGGCTCCACTCCTGCAGCAGAAATCTTCCTCAACATCCAGACCTTTCCATATATCCTTTGAAATCTAGGCAGAGAAACCCAAGCCTCAATTCTTGCCCTCTGCACACCTGCAGGCTTAACACTACATGGAAACTGTCAAAGCTTACAGCTTGCACCCTTTGGACCAGTAGCCTGAGACATATCTGGAGCCCTTTTAGTATTGGCTGGAACTGGAATAGCTGGAACACAGGCAGAAGTGTCCCAGTGTTGTGAAGGGCAGCAGGCCCTGGGCCCAGCCTGGGAAACCCTTCTTCCCTCCTAGACCTCTGGGACTGTGACAGGAGTAGTTGCTGTAAAGATCTCTGAAATGCCTTTGAGGCATTTTCCCCATTGTCTTGGCTATTAACATTTGACTCCTCTTTACTTATGCAAATTTTTGCAGGCCTGCTTGAATTCCTCCACAGAATTTTTTTTTTTTTTTTCTCACATGGTCAGGCTGCACATTTTCCAAACTTTTATTCTCTGTTTGCATTTTAAATATAAGTATCAGTTTCAGATAATCTCTTTGCTCATGCACATGAGCATATGCTGTTACAAGCATCCAGGCCACTTCTTGAATGCCTTCCTGTTTGGAAATTTCTTCCACCAGATACCCTAAATCATCTCTCTCAAGTTCAAAGTTCCACAGATCCCTAGAGCAGGGGCACAATGTCACAAGTCTCTTTGCTAAAGTGTAACAAGAGTGACTTTTACTACAGTCCCCAATAAGTTCTTCATCTCTGTCTGAAATCTCCTCAGCCTGGACTTCACTATCAATATTTCCATTTCACTATGAATATTTTGGTCACAACCATTCAACAAGTCTCTAGGAAGTCCAAAACTTTCCCTCATCTTCCTGTCTTCCTCCAAGTCTACCAAGCTATTCTAATCTCTGTCCGTTACCCAGTTCCAAAGTGGCTTCCACATTTTCAGCTATTTTTATAGCAATGCTTCACTCCTAGGTACCAATTTTCTGTATTAGTCAATTCTTGCATTGCTATATAGAAATACTTGAGACTGGGTAATATATAAAAAAGAGTTTTAATAGCCTCACTGTTCTGCAGGCTGTACAGGAAGCATGGCTGACGAGGCCCCAGGAAACTCACATTCATGGTGGATGGTGAAAGGGAAGTAGGCACGTTCTACACGGCTGAGGCAGGAGAGGGAGAGGGAGAGGGAGAGAAAGGCAAGCTGCCTAACAGTTTTTCTTGTTTGCTTGTTTGTTTTTGAGATGGAGTCTTGCTCTGTGGCCTAGGCAGGAGTGCAGTGGTGTGATCTCGGCTCACTGTAAGCTCCGCTTCCTGAGTTCATGCCAGTCTCCTGCCTCAGCCTCCCTAGTGGCTGGGACTACAGGCGCCCACCACCACGCTTGGCTAATTTTTTTGTATTTTTAGTAGAGATGGGGTTTCACCATGTTAGCCAGGAAGGTCTCAATCTCCTGACCTCTTGATCCATCTGCCTCATCCTCCCAAAGTGCTGTGATTACAGGCGTGAGCCACCGTTCCTGGCCTGCCTAACAGTTTTAAACAACTGGAACTCATAAGAACTCACACACTATCACAAGAACAGCAAGGGGGAAATCTGTCCCCATGATCCATTCGCCTCCCAGTAGGCTTGTCCTCCAACATTGGGAATTAGAGGTTCCACATGAGATTTGGGTTGGGATACAAATTCAAACCATATTAAGAGGAGAATGGAAAGTTGCTCATCCATAAGTGTGACATTTCAGTAATGCAAAATCAATAAGTCCTAGAGATCTGCTATACAACATGGTGCCTGTAGCTAACAATACTGTGTTAACTTAAAAATCAAGACAGTAGATCTTATGTTATGTTCTTACAATAAAATAAATATAAATAACTCAAGAAATTTATTTCTCTTTCCATTCATACAATAAACTAAAGGTTTTTTTCTTGCCTTTTAAGATGTAGTAATATTCTAATTTATCAGATAATAAAAAGCTCAGCTCAAGTACTACACACACTTTAAAACTACATTTGTGATCTAATACAAGATTGTATAAATTTTAATAATACATAAAAGCATTACTTTTGAAATCAAGATAAAATTTTATAACTGTGTTTTGTTTTGGGCAACATACATTTTTCATATATTTATTTTTTACATACTTACTCTACTTCAATTTGCAAAACTGGAATCACAAAATAAGCAATTTCTAATGAAGATGTGCTTTCTTTCTTCCTTTTTTTTTTTTTGAGTCAGAGTCTGGCCCTGTCACCCGACACCCAAGCTGGAGTGCAGTGGCACGATCACGGCTCACTGCAAGCTCCACCTACTGGGTTCACACCATTCTCCTACCTCAGCCTCCCAAGTAGCTGGGACTACAGGCACCCACCATCATGCCGGGCTAATTTTTTGTACTTTTAACAGAGACGGGGTTTCACCATGTTAGCCAGGATGGTCTCGATCTCCTGACCTCGTGATCCACCCGCCTCGGTCTCCCAAAGTGCTGGGATTACAGGCCTGAGCCACCGTGCCCAGCCAAAGATGTGCTTTCTAATTGACTTTGTTATCGAAATCAGTATGAAATAGTACATTGTTTACCTTAAAAATGTACATACAGAAACTCCTTCATAAAGTGTATGTGTTTCCCAGAAAGCATGAGCATATTAGCAACCATTTAGCATTAATCTCTCTCCCTTACCTGTTATTATCAGGCTTATTTAGATCAACACTCTTCCAGTAAAAATTTAATGCACTCCATAATTATGAAATACATATGTAGTTTAAAATTTGCCAGAAGGCACATTTAAAAGAGTTAAATAAAGTTAAAATTATTTATATATAACCATATTATCCAAAATATTATGATTTCATATGTAATCAATAAATAAATATTAATGTCATATTTAACATCATTTTCACATGAATATTTGAAACAAGGTACATATTTTACATGCCAAGCTCATAATAAATGTGTATCCACCAGTTCCATAGCCATGTGTGACTAGTGGCTACTGTATTCAATGGAGCAGTTCTGAAACAGAGAAGGAAAATTGAAGTGACTTTAAAAACATGTTCCAGCAGGAAGAGATAATAAATAATGAACAAAAACAAATTATTAAAGTTCATGAAATTTTTGAGTGCCGTAAATTTGATCAAAATAGGATAGAAAGAAACAATGAAATCTGCACAATGATTGAAGTAAGGGAGTCACACATGTGAATATCTGAGGTAAAAAAATCCAGACCAAGGGAATGCACAGTTTTAATGCCTGAAAATGAAATTTCAGCTCTATTTTAGGAACAATAGGGCTAGTTGCTTAAAACAGTTAGCACAACAGGAAATATGAAATCAAGACAAGAGACTTATGGAGGACCAGATCAAATATAAGCCTGTAAACATTATAATATATTCGTTTTTATTTTAAGAATGACATAGAAATGCTGAATCATTTTGAGCATAAAAGGGACAATATTTGGTGTGTCTTTTTAAAATCACTCAGAGTTCTCCTGAGTGAGAGGTTGTGTTATGGGATCAAAAGATGGTTCTATTCTTCCACGAAATTGAACTGAAAGTGAGCTTGTTAGTTTGCTTGGGCTGCAGGAACAAATTACCACAAATTTTTTAACTTAAAATATTAAATTTTTTTATCTCACATTTCTGGAGTCTAGTAGTCTGAAATCAACATGTTGACAGGTCAGGACTAGATTTCTCTGATCTTCAGACGATGATCCATCCCTAACTCTAAGCTTCTGATAATTGCCGGCTCTCTTGAGGTTCTTGGCTTGTACATCTGTCACTCCAGTCTCTGCCTCTGTCTTCACATGACATTGTTTTCTCTTTGTGTCTGTGTCCCAATTTCCTGAGTCATATGAGGACAACAATCACTGCATTAAGGCCCAATCTATTCCAGTATAAACTCATTTTAACTTGATTACATCTACGAGGATACTATTTGTAAATAAGGTCACATTCACATAAGGTACCCACATCAATGGTTAGTACTTCAACATACTATTTGGGGGATACAATTCAACTTACAACAGGGAGCAAAGTTAGAAGCAAGACAGTCAGCTTGTAGGGCATTTTAATAATCTAGGAAGGAAGTTGACATGGCTAAAGAAAGGTGGTAAAAATTAGTGGATTTTCAATGACAGCCCCATGCATGTTTTGTGGGGGAAGTAATAAATACTTGTTTTCTTGTTTTTCCTTCTGGTGATAAATTCAATAGCTACATTGAATTGTAACATTACTTGGAGAATGTATTGTTCTTCAAGTATGACTAGGATGAGAAGAACACTGGTGAGAAGCTGGAGCATGATATTCCCAGAAGGAATAATAAAGCAAGTACAAGGCACTGGAGAGCCAGAAAGTTACATGATGGTATTGAGGGATGAAAAAAAAAAAAAGTCAGAAGGAGATGTGTGTGCGTGAGATAGCTAATATGTGTCTGTGTGTGTGTGTGTGTGTGTGTATGATATTCCTCTGAGTGGGGATATGTAGACTAGAAGGTAGGAAAGAACTAAATTAATACTTTCAAAGACCAACATTTTCAACAGGAGATATTTGGTTATGAAGTTTCTCCTTCAAATACAGAGTAAAACTATTAAATAGATGTTTATCTAAATAAAGGAAATAAAGACTAATCTAAGAAATGAAAGTCCAACAGTACTACTGATCTCATAAAAATTATCAAGATACCATCCAATAGTATATTTAATTACATTTCTAATATTAATTATATATTTTTATAATTTTACAGGAGATATTATTTTAAAGCATTTTTCAGAAAAAAAGAACACCAATATTTTTCATCTCCTTAAGCTCAGATAAAAGTAAACTGGATTTTAAAAGTACAATCTTAAATAATTTCAACCCTAAAAGTGTAAAATATTTAATCATCTCTTTCCTAGAAATAAAACATAGTAATCATTTATTTATTTATGTCCTTCCATCATTCTTATTTGTAGTGTATGTTGTAATGCATGTCTTGTGAAAAAATTCAGCTTTAATAAAAATCATTTTATTATTATAAGTGCACATCATTCATCACCTACTTTTAGCAGTTCTACTATATTTTAAAAATATATTTTAAATTTTGTACCCCTAACGGACCGTTCTTCTGAAAAGGTAATTTACTCTCAACAATGAAATGATGTTAGCAGAAGTTATTACTAAGATGAGTAACAATTGAGTTGGCAAAAATTTCAGAGTAACTAATCAGATTGAAGTAAGGCAATAAATAAATCAGCAATCAAAGTGTAATATCAGCATTGATAACCTCTGAATTTTACAGATTCTTGAATTTGAGAATCTATTTGTTTATTCCTCACAATACAATTTCAGTGCATAGGTATGGTACTTACGTCAATTATTTGTGTTAGAAAAATGGTTTACAGCTTTTTAAAGAAAGATTAATAATCTGAAAAGCAAAAATAATGTAAGTAATGAGAGTAAAATTGAGTAGGTTTTAAGTACAATTTCAAAGTTTTCTTATGCTTTTAAAATTTGTGAATATATGTACATATTCACAAATGTTTTAAGTCATGCCTTCTTTATGTAACCTGTACAATTAGGTGTATTAACCATTTATTAGATTTTATATTATCCTTATATTGCTTAGCCACAATAAATGTGTTCTATTATTCTAGCTTACTGAATTCAAGATTATTCTTATTATTACATTCAACAACTTCTGTTATATGAATATATATATATATATATATTTCAACTATTTGATGCTCATTCCTATATATATGTGTGCGTGTTTTCTGACTCTTCCAGAAGTGAAGAAATGCAATTTATGATGGAAATGATTGAGTGAGACAGGTCCAAAAACAGAGGAGTGCAAGAGCTAATTGAGGTCTCTTTAAATGTTAATACTAACTCCTTTATATTCATTTTTATACATACTGATTCACCAACAAGTTATCATGCAGTTATCTTCAAGATCTCATCTAGTTCAGAGATCAGCAAACTACAGGCCACAAGGCAAATCTTGCCCCGTACCATTTTGTAAATAAAGTTTTATTGGAACACAGCCAAATTCATTCAATTACATATTGTCTACATCTGATTTTATGTTACCATGTCAGTGTTTAGCAGCTGTGAGAGACGTTGTGACAGTGAACGAAACACTCACAAAAACTAAAATAATTATCTGGTCCCTTTTTAGAAAAAGTTTGACAACCCCTAACATAGATGATGCTGCTAAAAGTTGTAAATTTGAACAGCTACTTGGAATCAATAACTCATTTATTCTTAAATTTGATAAATAATTTCAACAGGTTCTATTCGGACTCACATTTAGTATTTGGGGAAATCAATGTTCAGTTTTTTTTTTTTTTTATTTATTTATTTATTTATTTATTTATTTTTTTTTTTAAATTTATTTATTATTATTATACTGTAAGTTGTAGGGTACATGTGCATAACGTGCAGGTTTGTTACATATGTATACTTGTGCC